>NW_004955413.1:21718337-21719389 GCF_000276665.1 Chinchilla lanigera
TCAGCGGCACAGCGCCTGCCTAGCAAGCACAAGGTCGTGAGTTCGATTCCCAGTACCGAAAAAATTAATAAATAAATAAATAAATAAATAAATAAAAATAAATGAAAGCCTGGGACCACGAGCTAACAACAACAATGACAAGGAAGACAACAAAACTATGCATCAAAATATATTGCAGGGTGCAATTCAACTGAGGACAATCAGCAGAGAGGGAAAATACTAGTAATCAAAAAAGTCCTACTTATTTAGCAGACTGCCTTTATCTATGTATACACGTATGGAGTTCCCCAGTTCATAAAGCAACTCAAATCTCGAGGTTCAGGAGTTCTGTGTTTCAGTGGGCCAAAGCCCGAGAAGGGAGAAGGCAGGTCTGAGTCCCAGATCCCGGCAGCCAGACGCTCCCAAGAGGCGCGGGCGTCCTCCCTGGCAAAGCCAAAAGGAAATTACTTCAGGGAAGAGGAGCCGGTGAGCTGCTCCGCAAGGACAAAGCCACACTTGGGCTCCCACATCGCCGGGGCTTCGTGCCAAGGCCACAGCCTTCTACCCACCGCTCTTCCAAACCCGGCACTGACAGACGAGGGGCCGAGCGCGGGGCAGCCGTGAGAAAAGATGGGAAGTGGAAGGGTTTTGATTTCCCTTGAAGGGAAAACAAGCACACACTGTAATCAAACCAAGCCCCGGAGAAGCCAGCGAAGACGTCTTCGCCGGGCCTGGCTCCGGGCTTTTGAATCACTTCCTCCTTTTCTGAAGTGTCTCGGAGCTTGAGATTACAAAGTTGCCGAGAAAGTCCTGCCTCCCCGCGGCTTCCTGCGAGCGGGGGCCCTGCCCGGCCCCACCTGGCCCGGGGCGCGCGGGGACGGGGCGCCGTGCTTACCCCAGGGTGCTGATGAAGCCGTTGACCGAGCCCTCCGCGTACAGGGACACGATGTCCCCTATGTAGAGGAAACTGGACATTTTCTCAGACATGCTGCTGCCTCATGTTCCGAGTGGACGTCCCTCCGCCTCCGGCTGCTCCTGCTCCTGCCCCTCGCGCGCGCCCTCGGCGCGGCCAC
>NW_004955413.1:21719489-21731583 GCF_000276665.1 Chinchilla lanigera
GGCGAGGATGTCGGGGCGCAGCCCGCTTCCGCGCGGGGGGAGCCGGCTCCGGACGCCCCAGAAGCCGGCCCGCCGCCTCCCCGCAGGTTTCCTGTTCCTCCCGAAGTTTTCTCCGTGACACCTTCGCCCCTCCTCCGCCGCTCCCTGCGCGTCCCCTCCCCGCCGCGCCTCCCCGCCTCCCTGGGCGCTGCAGTCGCGGAGCCCCGCGGTCCCCGCGGAGAGTTTTGGGTCCAGGTGGCTGTGCCCATCGGGAGGGACGAGAGGCGCGGGGAGGGCGGCGGCCAATCCCGCGGCGGCAGCCGGGGGCGGAACCGGGACGGTGCCACCCCGGGGCGGGGCCAGCGGGGACCCCAGGCGGGGAGGGGGCGGGACAGTCCCGCCCAGGACCGAGCCGAGCCGCAGGAGCCGGGAGGTGAGAACTAGGGTGGCGATCGAGCATGCACAGGGGACCGGGGGACCGGGAGGGAGCCGGCGAGTCGCCTGGACACGAAAAGGGGGTCCCGGGGTGGGATGGGTTGGAGGCGGGTAACTTGCTGACCAAAGGGGAGGAAGGGGTGGAAATAAAGGCAAACATACAAATTAAAAACTACAGACAGTGTGTAATAAAGAATGTAAAAAAGAGGAAAGGAAGAAGCGGGGAGGGGAGGAAAGAAAGAAGATTTCTAGTGGCGCGTGCGGTTCTGTTTCCTTTCGTTTTTCTCAGATGTTTAGCGTTAGTGAAACCTGGCCTGTCGGCACCTGTCCAGGTGTATGCCAGCCTCCCCCGAGGTCAGTGTCACTTGGCCGAGCCAGCAGTTCTGCGGCCAACCGCTGGCGGCGAAGGCTGGGTAGAGCTGCGCCTCTCTAAGCCTCCAAGGCCTCGCCCCCAGCGCTTCCTTAACTCTGAGGTTAAACGTCCACCTCCAGGAGTCCACTCTCACCGCCTCACCACGGCCCTGGCCTGCTAGCTTGCAAAGCTGATGGCTCTCAAAGCCTGGTGGTGTTAAGGAACTCTGGAGGCGGGACGCGTTTGCGCGGCTTCTCGGTCGCTTGTGCGTGATAAAAGCCTTCTGCCCTACTCCGGGGAGAGGCAAACTCGGTGTGCCTTGTGACACATTGGCCACTCGATCTCAGAATTGCTAGCTAAGCAGTCCCTGCAGAGCAAGGTTTGCACAAAGGCAAAGGAACTTTGGGCGTACAGAGGGTTGTGTGCCAGATTGTGCAACTGACCACGTTGCAACTTCCAATTCAGATGTCACCCAGGTCTTACCATTCAGGGTTGCTTTTGGTTTCATTTTATAATCACATCATAGGCTATAAAAGAAAAATAAGCTTAATAGTCAAGTGTTTGTATTCAGAAAGCCTTCAGGATACAGGAGAATGGATAGCAAATGTGGGCATTCCCCTGTACAAAGGCTGCGTACCCTGAGATAAGCTGCAGACGCAGTCATTGACTTAGCATGCAGTTGAGAGATCGCCTTACTTCTGGGTTCTTCCCTGGAAAAGGTTACTTAGCAACTCAGAAATGCCTGATACATGGTAGAGGTCCTCCCCTTTCTATAGACACATTACTGCTGGGCGCCTTCAAGAGATTGGCCATGAGTTGCTTAAAAAAAAAAAAACAACCAACCCTGAGATGAAACAAGATGATAACCCTGAAATGGAGGGTTCTGTTTATCCAAGGGAGTCAGGCATTACATCCTGTGTTTCACCATACTACACAGGCCTGTGCCGCACAGCCGCTGGCTGCTCGACAACTATTGGTCAAAGGCAAGAATGTCCTTGGCTTCCTGAAAGTATCTGGGGACAAGGCATAATAAAATGAGCAGCTGGGCGAGCTAACTAACAGAAGTGTCAAGCCATGGACCCACGTTTAGGGGGTATGCGCCTTTGCTTTGGACTGGGTCACCTAAAACCCAGACTGTAGACCAGGCATGAGGGCACATCCTTGTTAAGCTTCCTCTCAGCACTTTCCAGCTTTTCTTGTTATTTCTGAACATCTCAAGTCCTGCCAAACTAGAAGCATCCTAAGAATGAAGTTGGTGGCTAATTCATGTTTTATCCCTCCTGAGGCGTAGGAGTGCCCATTTAGAGTTTCAATGGATGTTTGATAGGTACATGAAATAATAACACACTAATGTAGACTCGTTTAATGTTGCAATGTTTTTATTACCACTGAGGATGACACCTGTAGATGCTGTGAACATCAGTCTAACCAAATAGCCCACAGTCTCCTATTCTGAGGCTATGTGTAACTTCAGCGAAAACCCCAGTAATCATGACCTAAAAAAATCTATACAGAGAAACAATAAATAGAAGCCGGGAGTGGTGGTGCATGCCTGTAATCCGAGCACTCAGGAGGCTGAGGCAGGAAGATCATTCCAAGTTCGAGACCAGCCTGGGCTACAAAATGAGCTCAAGCCAACCTGAAATGCATAGCGAGGCCCTGTTTCAAAAAGACAAAAAAAAAAAATTAAATAAATAAATAAATAAATAGAGCAGGGTGTAATACTTGAAATGTTTACTCTCAAAGGAGTGAATATATTAAGAATAAGTTTCCAGTAAGGAGCTCTTCCTTTGGCAGTGTTTTCAGGGTAAGTTATATTCAGTGTTAACGCAGATAGCCTCAGATCAATTCTAGAAGTGAAAAGGTTCTCCACCTATTATGTCAGCTGAGTCTTTCACAAATTGCTTTCCTCTCTCTCTCTTTCTTTCCCTTGCGGTGAACATAATTTGTAAAATGTAACTGGTTTTTGGTTTTTCATTTTTTGGTTTTTCATTTTTTAGTTTTTTTTTTGGTACCAGGAATCAAACTCATGACCTTGCACTTGCCAGGCAGGTGCTGGTAACTGGATTATTGAGCCCCCTGCTTCATGAGATACAAATAAAGTATGAGGTTATGTAACTTCCCCCTTGCAACAATGCCATATCGACTCTACATGTTCTGTTCTCTAATACTATTTCAAGAGGAATCCTTGGATTTAGAATATTTTTACTTATTAAAAATTCACACCCAGCCACATGCTCTCTCTCTCTCTCTCTCTCTCTCTCTCTCTCTCTCTCTCACACACACACACACACACACACACACACACACACACACACACATACATACGACTTCTACTCTAGTTTCAAACATTGGTCTCATCTCTGTCTGGCCTTTTCAAAGCGATGACTCACAGTATGGAAGGGATGTGGTCTGCTCTTTTGCTGCTGTCCCTGTGTCTTCACACGTTAGCCCCTTGAGTGTTGGATGGGGAAGTAGGACCAGGATTAAAAGAATAAACATATTACCCTGAGCTATGTGTGTGATTTTAGTCCCCTCTGGACTATCACAGATCGTTAGGCTAAACGAGTTGACTGGTTGCTTAGGGCTTCTTATCATGGGGGTGTCAGATGTTGGCTTTCTGTTGGGACTTGGGTGAAGTTTCTATTGGTTCTGAGGGAACTCTGTGGTGTACCAGTCCTTTCAATCCCCAGCCTGACTTCCAGGTCTCTGGGCTCCACCTCAAGAATGTCCCCCATGGGAGCGTACCCTCGTGGGTGAAGTTCTGGTGAATCTGACCTCCTTTAGACTATGGGAAATCAGGAAGTCTTCTTCATGGTAACACCACCTCTGCACAGGGTCCGTGCCTAGAAGTTCCTCACACTTGACTTGATGTTTTGTTGGTGCCATCTGAAATTCTTGATCGTTTCTGAACAAGAACTCCCATATTTTCATTTTGCACTGCATGCTGCAAATAACATAGCCAGCCCTAGATTCAGACCTCCTTACCGCACCAAAGAACAGAAGAGCTGCTCCACCAATTCCTCTCTTTCTGTGAATCTCTCCTATACACCAGTTCCTTTTTCCGATGTCAGCCACATCAACAAGTCTGACTGACCAAGTTGCCTCTGCTCAGGAAGTTCAAAACCACGCTCTTCCTCGTATAGATACTCCTCTTCAGGTTTCTTTCCAAAATATCCTCTATGGAGACAAAGGAGTGGGACTGTCACTCCTCACCAGGTTTAAAATGGACCAGCAGGGCTGGACAACCAGCTCAGTGGGCAACCAGCTTGAAAATGGACAACCAGCTCAGTAGTAGATCACTTGCCGAGGATGTAGGAAGCCCTGGGTTCAAGTCGCAGTACTGAAAAGAAAACTCTGCAAATTCATTATAACCATTTTGCATTTACCAGGATGAGTTCTGTGGATTCATTCTCTAAATATACATTTGTCATTTATCCTTCCTGTGAAGTTTTGTATTAAAAATGTGTCCTTAAGCCTCTGGGTTCAAGCTAAAAGGAAAAACTTAGATAATACAGGGGAGAATATGATGGTTTTCAGCCAATATTATCTCAGCACCCTGTGAGGTAGATCGCGTGGTCTCTGCAATCCCCACGTCCCCCCGCCATTGTGTAGCATTATTCCTGAATTCCAAGAGCCTTAAATCAGGGCTTCAGATTCAGTATGCACAAGACCCCTCTAAAAAGCTCATTAAAATACAAATCCTGGGCCTCACCCTTGAGATTCCAGTTCAGCCATTCTGGGATGGGGTCTGCCATCATTCCTAAAGGGAGCAGCTGTCTATGGACAAGGGCTGAGGGAATGTGGGATTCAAATAAACCTTGGTTACTGGGAAGATCTTGCTGAGAAAATGACTTGCTTTTAACTTTTATTTTGAAATAATCTCCAGCTTACAAAAAAAATGACAAAATTAATACATAAGAACAGATTCAGCAATTTTTATAATTTGCTACCTATATTTTACAGCTACCTTTATAGTCATACAGTTTATTTTCACAGCCATTTGAGTGCAAACAGCATACCTTGTACCCACTTACCTTTTAATATGTCATGTATCCAGTACCTAAGAGCAAAAAAAGTCTGTTATATAGCCAAAGTACAGCTATTAAAATTAGGAAATTCAATATTGATTTTAAAAAAAACTTCCCTAAACTGCTGCCTGCATTCGAATGTCAGTTGTCTCAATAGGATCTTTTAGAGCATTTTTTTCCCTCCAGGTCAGGCTCCTGTCCAGGACCACATTTGACATTCTTGTCACATCTCTTTAGTGTCTTTCAGTCTGTAACAATTCCTCAGCTGTACTTGGTCTTTAGTGGCACTGACATTAGTAAAGAATACAGGCCATTTATCTATAAGCAATCCATCAGCTAGGTTTGCCTTGCATTTCTTCACAATTGGGTTAGATATGAAGAATTCCCTGCCAGAATACTAGATAAGAGGTGGTGTTCATCTCAGGTTCCCTCACCTCAAGGGCACGGCATCCATCTGTCCTCATTGGTGGTATCAGTTTTGATCACTGTCACAGCCTTGTCTGGTGCACAGGAATTTCAGAATGATCCCAAACCAGATCTTTTTTGATGATGTGCCCCGCCTCTTTTAACCTGAGAAAACACTGGAAATGAAACCCACTCTCAAGCCAGCAACAAGTCTGATTTTTCTGCTAAAAATGCTGTCCAACCAATCTTTTCACCCTTAATCTCTCTGTTTGCAAAGCCAGAGATTGACTTCAGTCTTCTCTTCCCTGTACCAGGGCTGCATGGGACACAACATAGCATCAGCTCATTCCAAACATTCATGTCTCCAACAGTCCAGTTGTTTTATGTCCTGGAAGAAGGATTTTGTTTTTCTGGTACTAGGAACTAAACCCAGAGCCTCTGAATTTAGCTACATCCCCAGGCCTTTTTTTTTTTTTTTTTTTCTCTTTGTCATTGTTGTTTGGTGGTTTGGGTTTTCTTTTGTTTTTTTTTTTTTTTTTTTTTGAGACCGTGTCTCCCTAAGTTGCTAAATTGCCCAGGCTGGGCTCAAACTTGCCATCTTCCTGTCCCAACCTCCCAGAGTGCTGGGATTACAGGCGTGCACCACCACGCCCAGCTTGTTTTAGGTTATGTTCAGACAGGGTCTCACTACGCTGTCCAGGCTGGTCTTAAACTCTTGGGTGCAAGTGATCCACCTGTCCCCGCTCCTGAGTAGGCAGGACTGCAGGGAACCAGTACTACATCTAACTTGGGAAAAGGATTTTTCAGCATTGTATCCTCAGTGTTCAAATATTTCCCTTCAAAACTTATATCTTGGTCTTATTTTACCCTGATTCTCTCAATGAAACTATCGGTTTAACTTCCTATTAAAATATTACTCCAATGTGCTTCATAAGGTCATAGGTCTGAAAAACGTTCACATTATTTGCTGCTGAGTCACTCATGGTTATACCTGACCCAGGCATCACATTCAACAAGGGCCTATAAGTGAAAAGAAAGAGGCATGGTGTAACGCGAAGTTCTGCGTTAAGAGCTACCACAATTTATCAAACTGTGGGAATTTTAAAAATCATGATCAAAGTTGAGATCTATCACATTTTTTGAAGAAGGGAAAAAATGGCCCAGTCTTGATATCATGAAAGAATCAGAAGTTTTGAGATAAAATACATGAATATCTCCAATCCTGCCTGCTTTAATTTGCAGTGACTCTTCCCCTAGTGTATTTTCATGCTGCCGGGCAGATTTCAAGGTGAACATTTATCAGTTACTTAACAGAATCCTGTAACTATGCACCACGGTAGTTAAGGACATAAGCACCTCAGAAGCCTCAGTGATATCATTAGCTCACTAGTTTACCCTTTGCCAGTCTTCATGCAAATACCTCAGTAGCCTGGTTTTCCTTATCTGTAAAGTGAGGAACCTAATGGGGCCTATCTCATGTGACCCTACCGAGGTTTAAATTAGAAAATATATTTAAAGGGCTTGGTATGATGGTGCCTGGCGTGAAGTAAGTGCTCAATAAAAGTTAGGTACTACTATAATTACCTAACAGAATTACCTAACAGAAAAGCAATAAAGGTCTTAAAAGCCCAAGCATCAGAGATATTGTAACCTACACAAGAAGAGACAACTGACCGTGCCAACCCAGGTTCGTCTCTAGGGACTCTTTCTGGGCCAGCAGCTCTTATACATCAGTCCCTTCTGTAAATGACAGTAAATGCTTGGTAATTTATGAAATTTTTTTCTCATTCAGGGATATTAGAATTTTTTAGTGTATATGAAAAAAAGTCAATTTTTAACAGGGAAAAGCATATTTTAAGATCAAAAAAAAAAAAAAAATTGCAGCTACATTTCCAGCCTGGTACTGGTGCTGCAAAACCACCCTCAAATATTGCATGAAAACACAGCCTTCCACAGCTGACAGCTTTTTTATCTCCTCACAGAAGGGAGCAGATAAAACCCACAGAGAAACTGCCATCTAACACCAGAGAACACTGTCATGCTTGTGGTCCCGTGGGTGATAATGGCTAGACGTAAGGCAGACTTTCCACTGTCCCTTACCTCTTCTGTAGACTTCAGCATCCATAAGAAAGGCTGCCTGAGCAGTGAAAAGTCTAAACTCCAAAGAGAGAGGACATGAAGTATAGTCCCAATTCCAAGGTCCTTTGGGACTGCTGGACTGCTCTTGAAAGCTGACCTCAGGAATGCTAACCCTGGCTTAATAAATGGGAAAAAACCTATCAATTGCTAAATGCCAATGGGAATGAGACCTGGAGAGCAAGTTTTGGTAGAGGGGAAAGAATGAGCTGTAAGAAATGGAACGGACATGAGCAACTTTTGTGATGTTTGAGTTTCTGTGCTGGGTACTCCGCATACATTCCCTAGTAACCCCACGAGATAACTGCTGTTATCCATCCCAGTTTACAGAGAAACTGGAACTTAAAGAAGTTAAGAAACCCACCCAAGCTTACCAAACTAGCGAGGTGGGGGAGGAAAGCAAAAGTAGCAGGATAGCTCAGAAAAGGGCAAACATAGGAAGCACAAACCCAAGAAGAAATTCCTGAAGTCTGTTCTCTCATTTCCCACAAGTTACCTTGTTTTCCTCTCATTGTAGAAGTGGTTTGAACTGCAAGGCTGTGTGCCTGGTTTTGTGCATAATTTCAGGCATGTGGATCCTGATGACTTCTTTAAATCATCCACTTGTTTAAAGCAAAAAATCTCACCGTACTTCTCTTATCTCCCTCCCCTCCTCCCCGCCACACATACCCCAGTACTAAGATTATCACCAGGAAATCGTTCCTGGATCCCAGTCATAATATTTCTATTTTTCACTCGCTTGAGGCAAAGGCTAGGAAATGCGCTTCTTTCTGATGGACTTTTCTCCATTTTCAAGTCATTCCGAGGCAGATAGGTCATAATACAGACAGCCAAGTAAATATCAAAGGGACTCACAGCGGCGAGTTGCAGGTGTTTGTTTAAAGGCTAAGCACATTTACAAGATACCAGCAGAGTAAACTTCAGAGAGTCCAGAAGCCTGGATCTCCTGAGGGGTGATTTTGGAAACAAGACCTTCCATTCCCAGAGCCAATGCCTGGAGGTGGAAACAGCTGTCTTGTATCAGTTACTTGTACCTACAGCCACAGGGCCACAACCTACAGGCCTGATTTTTGTAAGCATCCACTACGTGCTAAAGGAAGCAACAAAACCAATAAGAAACCACAGGATTGTTCTCAATGTTGTTGAGATGATTATTTATTTAGATTGGAGAATATAAACTTAACAGTTTTTGCATATCATGTATTTTTAAAATGAGTTGATGTCCTATCAAGTCAATGGGTTCATATAAAAACATAAAGCAAAATATGAAGTGAATTTTATGTCAAAACTTGAGCAAAATTAAAAACAAAACAACAAAATGGGAAATCTATTTTCAACAAATTGTATAAGCAAAAACCTGATTACAGGAAAAAATAAAAGTAATAAAATAATCATATATCACTTTTCATGCATCAGATTAGCAAAGAAGTTTTTAAACGTTCTAACTAAGGTGGATAGCCAAACAATCAATTTCATATTACATACAACCATTTTAAATAGAAATATGGAATATAGCTCAAGGAAATAATTTTAAGTAAGAAAAATACTTAGTTCACATTTACAGTTATCATAGTATTAATAATGAAGAAAAACATTAGAAACAGAGAAAAAATTGAACAGTAGCATATTCATGATGTAGGCTACAGTGGCTGACATGGAACGTATTTAGTGATTCTTACTGAGAATATATAATATTGGGGTAGGGGTATAGGTCAGTTGTAGAGCACTTGCCTATCATATGTAATGCCCTAGATTTGAATTGCAATTTTGTAAGTAAATAAATAAATAATGTTTTATGTAATAATGTATAAAATGTTTTATATGGTGATTTTAAAAACTATCATTTAAAATGATAGCCAGGTGTGGTTGGTGGCACATGCCTATAATCCCAGCACTCAGGAGGCTGAGGTAGGAAGATTGTTGTGAGTTCGAGGCCAGTCTGGGCCACAAAGTGAGCTCAAGGCCAGCCTGAACTCCATAGAGAGACCTTGTCTCAAAAAGACCAAAAAAAAAAAAACAAACCAAAACATGATAAATGTTCTATATTTACAGAATATAGCGAGGTTCAGTAGTATATGCCTTTAATTCCAGAACGACTGTAACTTCAAGTCCTACCTGGGCAACTTAGCAAGACACTGTCTCAAAGTAAAACACAAAAAGGACCAGGAGTGTAGCTCAGTGTGAAGGCTCTGGGTTCAATCCCCAGAACTGAAAAAACAAACAAACAAACAACAACAACAAAAAACCAGTTCTGCATTGAGTACAATCATAATGTTGAGGGGGAAGAAAAAAAACCAACATAAAAGAAAAAAGACTGGCATGAAAAAACTATGGGTAGACTTTTTTACTTTCCTGATGCTTTAGAGAGAATGATTTTTAAAGGGAAAAATAACATTCAACACTTAATAGTGTTTGCTTTTAAGAAGAAAAATTCCTGTAGAAGAAATTCAGCACATGGAAGGCTTCTCCAGGCGATCTCATAATGACACAAGAGAGCAGAAGCAGAACCGAAGACGCACTCACCGGACTCGGCTGCACAGACGTGATGGGCCATGGACTCTTGTTGCAGCTGATCTGTCCCTGTGAATGAACATTCTGAGAAAATGTTCATCACTTTCTCCACTGAGAAACATAAACAGCACGTAGAGCTCCTCGGCACTGCAGTAACTCACTTTGGCCGGGGCGGTATCTCCCGGCATCTTTCAGGACATCTCGGTGGGATAAAAAAAAGTGTATGTGGCAATTGAAGAAGTCTGTAGAATTCAGATCTACCCTTGTTGGCAGAAGCACAGTTCAGATTGGAGTGTAGCTCTCCATGACGACCTTATCAGTGTTTGGAGTCTGCTTATTTCTGGGTACCAAGTTCCAGGAAGGTGTTGCAACTAAACTTGTTACCATTTTTGCCTCAGTGACATTCATGAGGCTGAGCAAGAACTTGGCTTCAGTCTGTATTACAATCTCTGCTTATCAGACTGGAGCAGGCACTGTATTAAATAAAGCCTAGCAATAAATGACAGAAACATTGACAGGGAGATAAAATGCTAAACCCTTTTCAGTGGGAGCTTCTGACACACTGCCAAATCTAGGGGCTCTAGACTCAGCCTCCAAACTCCACAGATCTTGCATCTTCTCTTCAGAATGCTACAGGACTTCCTTAAATCTCATTCAGTATTTTTCCTGTTGAAATAGGGTCACACTAAAGGAAGCTCAAAATTTTCCCTTCCAGCAGTACATCCTCTACCGTTGCCTGACAGTGACTTTCGGTTCCCTGAAAGGGCAGACACCTGCCTTCCTTGTCACTTCCTGGTCCTGTTAGTCTGCAAACTAAGCTAACAAGACACGGGTTTTGACTATACCCTCACTTCCTCATAGACTATATAAGAGTCTGCGTTCAAGACAGGCACAATGGTGCACGCCTGTGGTCCCAGGTTCCTGGTTACCTCAGGCAGGAGGATCACTAGTTTGAGTCCTGCCTTAGCAATTCAGCAAGCCTGACCCTGTCTCCAAATGAGAATGGCCCTGGGATGTAGCTCAGTGATGGAGTGTTTTCCTAGGACCTTAGAGACCCTGGGTTCCCTCTCCAGTACTGCAAAAAAATAGAAAGACGCTGTCTCTATAGTGTAAAGTTTCTAGGAGACTGTGCAAGTGATGGCAGTGTGTGCATGTAAAGGATAGGCAGGAGGTAGTGGATTAGGAAAATGTGCCTACTAAGAGTGTCTGTTCTGTTTGCTACTGGAAAACATGCTGTTTTCCCTGCAAGTCACCATTCCTCCATCCCCAGGTCACAGGAAACATGGGGCTCCTGGAGTCATTTCATATTTGCCTGCGTTGGTTTTTTGGTTTTTTTTTTTGTTTTTTTTTTTTTTTTGTTTTTTTCCGGTACTGGGAGTCAAACTCTGACCTTGCACTTGCCAGACAGGCGCTGTGCCCCTGAGCTAAATCCCCAGCCCCTCCCCCCCTTTTTTTGCCTGCATTGTTGATAGTTGCCATCCCTGGCACGCAGGCACACACTTATCTATGTAAAGCTCCACCATACTGGGTTTTTGGTGGCTATATTATAAATATACATTTACTTTATTTTGCATTCTTAGAGTTTAAAATCATTTGTCTTTTAGACATTAGTATTTTCTACAATAATTTTTTTTGGCTTTATCTATACTCTTATGTCAGCTTATTCTTGGATAAAAAGTGGGAATATGGGAAGAGAGATCTCATTCTGTCCACTCCCACCCCCCAGCCCGCTGCAGCCCATCCCACCAGTCCATACCACATCTCTCAAGGCACCATCCACGTTCACTGCTGGTACGGCTTGTCAGTCTATGTTGCATCAGGCACTTTCACGTTGTTCAACTTCTAAACATCTACCCATTTCTTCCCCAAACTAATGGAAGCATCAGCTTTCCCTTTTCTCCAAAACCGAATCTCCCCATACTGTTTGAACCCGTGACTGAGTCAGTTTGTAGCCAATTAGAAGGGTCAGTCTCCAGTGTCGCAGTGTTCAGAAGTGGGGCCTTCAGGTGACTGGGTGATGACTCTCACCTAGTGAATGCATTCATCTCTGTACGGACTCATAAATGAATGGGATATTGGGAAGTGGCAGGAATAGCAGGGGAGGAAGTAAGGCTTTGGAAGCACGCCCTTACATTCCCCTCCTCTCCGCTGCACTCCCCTCCCCTCCCTCCCCTGCCCTCACTTCCCCTTCTCCACCTCCTTCCCCTCTCCTTCTCCTCCTTCCTTCTCCTCTCCCTCCCTCTCC
>NW_004955413.1:21731692-21735294 GCF_000276665.1 Chinchilla lanigera
TCCCCCTTCCCTCCCCCTCTCCTTCCCCCTCTCCCTACTCCCTCTTTTCTTTCTCTTTCCCGGCAGCTTTGTTCCACCACCTGCGCCCTGCTGTGCTGTTCTGTTTCAACACAGGCCCAGAAAACAATGTAGCCAAGTGACCATGGATTGAAATCTCTGAAACCACCAGCCAAAATAAACCTTCCCTCCTTTACTTTGATTTTCTCAGGTATTTTGTCCCAGTGAGGTCAAGTGGACCAAAACAGTTGGCATCTGTTGGAAAATGTTCTTAGAAAGCAAGCAGAGAAGAACATCTTAATGCCATAAAAGACCACAGTTTATTCACAGTGAACAGGGACAGCTGGCAGTCTTTGTACAGTAGCTTACAAATAAGAGCATTTGGCAAAATTTCACTTCCGTCCTCAGACTCAGCATCAGGTGACAAATGACGGTGGCCATCCTCCCCACACAAACACAAATGCGGCCATCTTTCCCAAAATCATAAAACAAGTTAAGTTTGTAAACCGAGGTACCACTGTACTCATTCAGCAAATATTTATTGAGCGGGTACTATGAACCCACCGCGCTACTAAGTGGAAGTTGTGTAAGAGTGAAGGAAAAACTGTTTCTGCCGGCAAGGAGCTTGGCGTTAGCTATCTCCTAGAAAATGCCAGCTCAGTTTTGTAAGCCGTGTAAGACCAAGTAACTATTAAGGAAAAAAGTTAATACTGAGTATTTTATTCATCATATTGTTCAGTTGCATCTTGTTTGAAGATTGAGTTCTAAAATCAGAATTAAGGTGAAAATTTAATAAAGAAATCACCTTTCAAGCTTTAGAATTGCATGAAGAACTGTCAGCTAGTCCCTGTCTTAGCAGTACGGTGTTACCGAAACAGAAGAAAAAAAATGAACAACTTCCTGCTCAAGCTCTTTCCAGGGCTAGCCCGAGGGAGAGGCAGGCAAAATCTCCACGTAAAAACTGTTATTTTCTGAATAAAATGGTAACTTGGAATTGAATTATATTATGCTTTAATGCCACAATAAAAATTAAGCTCCTGAATTTCTTCAAACATCAGACTCCTGTAATAAGGGTGTGTTATTCTATGCTATTAAAAAAAAAAAAAAAAAAAAGAGCATTTAGGGGGACAAGAGATTAAAGCTTAGAAATCTGGTGCTTTGAGAGGAAAA
Source organism: Chinchilla lanigera (assembly GCF_000276665.1). Lineage (NCBI taxonomy): Eukaryota > Metazoa > Chordata > Mammalia > Rodentia > Chinchillidae > Chinchilla > Chinchilla lanigera. The sequence goes on from NW_004955413.1 coordinate 21,732,860, forward strand.
CAACCACCACTCCAATCACAGGTTGTCAACCATCAATAATAGGTATAATTACACAAACCTCCAAGGCGTTACAAACTAACAAACTTGCTGTTTAGTTCCTGCTCTGTTTCTGCAACAAAATACCTGAACCTGGGTATTTGTAAGGAAAAAAAGGTCTATGCATCACATGATGGCTGAGAATTAGAATAGGAAATAGCCTGGGTGCAGATAGGGTCAAGGGTACGGTGTAGCCTTGCTTTATAACCAGCCATTCCCTTGAGAACTAACTTGTCCAGAGAGACCAGTATTAATTCCTTCTGAGGGCCCCCAGGGATGTAACCACCTCCCACCAGGATCCATCACCTGAAAGTTCACCACTTCTCAAGATGGCCACACTGAAGACCAAGTTTTCTGTGTGTGAGTCTATGGGGGGAAAAGCCACATAAAATCCATAACACTTACATTTTTAAGACAATTAAGAATTACAGGGACCGGGGCTGGGGATTTAGCTCAGCGGCAAAAGCGCCTGCCTGGCAAGCGCAAGGTTGTGAGTTCGGTTCCCGGTACCGGAGAAAAACCAAAAAAAAAAAAAAAAAAAAAAAAAAAAAAAAAAAAAAAAAAAAAAAAAAAAAAAAAAAAAAAAAAAAAGAATTACAGGGACCATCAAGGATAAGAAGAGCAGACTTCAGTGATCTGCATTATAACTGAGGGATGTCAAATATTTGCACATGAAAAAAACATATGAAAGGGGCTGGGGATGTAGCTCAATGGTAGAGTGCAGTTCCCAATACATGCATACACGAGACCATGAGTTCAATCCCCAGTACCACCAAAAAAAATTAAAATATTAGCTCAGCTAATTAGCTAAATAGTGAAATTTAGCATTTCTATGAACAGCATGTTTTTTGGTCTTTTTGAGACAGGGTTTAATTATGCAGTTCAGGCTGGCTTTGAACTCATAGCAATCCTCCTGCCTCAGCCTCCTGGGTGCTGGGATTACAGGCATGTGCCACCACACCCCACTGTATTTTGTATTTACAAAAGCATAGTATTATTGTTATTTGTTACCATTATTTATCTCAAGTTGAAGTAGATACATACTGTTTTCTTTCTGTGTGTATAAATTTTTAATCAAATATTATTCTGGTCATGCATCTTTATTATAAATATGATGACACAAATGTGTTTTATGGCTTCTAAAGAAGACAAAACTATGAAAATTTAGAGCTATACAAACTTAAAACTTGCATGTTAATTTTGGTCAGATCTAAGGTATATTCTTGGTTCATGTTCATTGACAAAAATTGTAATTGAAGGTATATAGATAATCGATTTCGTGCCTTTTATTAATGTAAATGATAAAGACATGTTTGCAAAGCCAGGAGATAGAAGCAATTACCAAGTCTACAAACATCATGTATCCTCAACTATTGTTCGCTGGCAATTTTCAACTAACCTGGACTAGCCCCTCACTAAACGCCACAGAGGAAAAGATATCCTTATCAACAATAACCGGGTCTGTGTGTAAGACAGGGGCTACACTGTCTAAATATTAATATTAAGTAAAGATTTCCATACAAAAAATTTTATTGGCCAAACATAACAAGGACCATATGGCACAACTTTGTCACTTACTTATTTCAATAGTGTTTAGAATTTTCAAAATTATTTTTATATTCAGTTGAACTACACTTAAATAGGGAAGAAATGGGAGAATCCGGCATTATAGGTCTGAAAACATGGAGGATATCAATAAATAGAAAAAAAACTATGACGTGTATAATGAACAGGAAATTTCTTAACTGTAGGTTTGTTCCCAATTTGTACTGCCAGATGCATTATGGGAGCAGAGGCTGTGCTTGAGAGAAGTGAAGAAATTAATGATCATGAACTCTGTATTACTCAGTCCTATTTTGAGAAACAACTGACTCAACAGAATTACCTTTAATATCCATAAGACAGCAATGTAAGGTGACAAGTTCTATATATAATTTTAAATTAATATTTTAAAAATACTTAAGATTTTGCAAGTGAAGAAAATAAAATCATTTAATTTTGTGAATGTTTCCTTTGATGTTACTAAGAATGCAAAACAGGTAGAAAATCAAAGCAATTCTGTGGATGATTCCTACTATAATGAAATAGCCAGATTCTTGAGTTTAAATGTTTTAAGTAAAATAGAGTTTTACTTCTATTGTGTTGTTTTGTTTTGAACTCAGTTTTCCTACTGATTTTGCAAATGGAACACTTCCAGACTTGAGAACATCTCCACACCTAGATGAACATCTTTTTTTCCAAATTTACAAATGATAAAAAGCCTGTAATCTCAGCACTTGGGAGGCTGAGGCAGGAGAATAACTGTGAGTTCGAGACCAGCTTGGGCTACAAAGTGAGCTCAAGGCCAGCCTGAACTACGCAGCGAGACCCTGTCTCAAAAAGATAAAAAAAAAAAAAAA
>NW_004955413.1:21735394-21741580 GCF_000276665.1 Chinchilla lanigera
AAAAAAACACCTATGGACCAAATAAGTCAGGTAATTCATCCAAAAATCAGTAATTACACTATAACCTCCCCATTCTTTTCTCCCATTATTGTATATGTCAACTTCTACTTTTCTTATTATAATAATCCTCCCTCATCTGTGGGTTTTTTTTCTCCAGTTTCAGTTGCCAAGGTCAACCAGGATCTGAAAATATTAAATGCAAAGCTCTAGCAATAAAAAAGTTCATAAGTTCTAAATAACATTTATTAGAGTTCATTGTTAGAATTATTCTATTGGAATATAAGAGTACAGAATATAGGGGGTAAGCGGGGCGTGGTGCTGCACGCCTGTAATCCCAGCACTTGGGAGGCTGAGGCAGGAGGATCATTATGAGTTGGAGGCCAGCCTGGGCTACATAAATGAGTTCAAGGCCAGCCTGAACTGCATAGGGAGACCTGTCTCAAAATAAAACAAAAAGAATATAGAGGGTATTAGAATATTAGAATATATCCCCCATGAATAAGGGTGAATATAATCATAATTGCAATAACTATTCTTAATTTGTAAATAATATGTAAATAAATCATACTGCAGTAGAAAAATAGAAAATAATGATAAACAATAGAAAAAACCCCAGGCCTACATGCTCTAATCATCTCCGCTGATCATTTTGGCATGTATTGCTCATGTATATTTATACAGATAATACTATTTTTTACAAAAGTGAGAAAATCCTGCCCAAACCATTCAGAAACCAGCTTTTCTCACTAAACAACATTGTTGGTCATTCCCACAATGTCACTGTGAATAAATTGTGTGTGGAAGCCAAGCAAGCAAGGTGAGAGGCTCCGTTCTCGCTCTGGGGCTTGCAGCTAACCTGAGGGCAGTGCTGAGGACAGGGGCGTCCTGCCCTGTTTTCAGTTGGGGTTTGGAGCGGAGGCCGAGGCTCACGCAATCCCCCGCTGGTGGAGAAGGTGGGGGAGAGGGTGCCCGGTGCTCACCTGTACTCCTCTGTGGTACATATGGGAGCCGAGTGCTAGTCACAGGTGAGTGTGAAGGTGCGTGAACTGCGACCCGTGGGGCTGCCCCAGGCCATGGCAGTGGTGAAGGGTGAGCTGACCCCATCATCCACTAGGCCAGAGTCCAGATAGAGAACAGGGCAGAAACTCGGAAGGGACTGGAGTGAAGCAGGGACTGCCACATTCAGTCAGGGAAAACCACTGGGCTCTGGTCAAACTGCGAGTGACTGACCGTGAGTCACACCCCAGGCCGACAGCAGTCACGGGCCTGCAGAGCCAGCCGCAACCTGGCAGAGAAGAGCCATTGGTACAGAGAAGTGAGAAGACAAAACCTGTGAAACGGGGAGACCCTCTGCACCCCAAAGCCACAAGGTCACAAGATCACATCCTGCCAGGTGAAATCTAGAAGACCAATACCCTACCCCAAAGACAGTAGGCAGGTACCCAAAGAGATTGTTTAAATTATTGGAACTGGATCAAAGTTTCAAATGGAAAGGACTGAAGTGAACTGTTTCCTGGTCGTCCAGCAGATGGAGCCTGTGATGAAGATCAGATCTGTTTCTAAACAATGAAAATTTTAGACAAACAAGGGAACTATGCATTCTCTCCACTACTGACTTGCAGGATGAATACATATACGGCCCAACACAAAAGTATGATTTCTCTTATCATTGGTCCACATGAGATTTAAGGATATCACATTACTATCAATTCTCTATTCTAGTTCTCTCCAACCTTAAGCAATCCTTTCTTCTTCTGAATTTTTATCCTACGCTTGTTCTCAAAATGGGGTTTCTGGCAGCCGGGTGTGATGGCGCACATCTGTAACCCCAGCACTCGGGAGGCTGAGGCAGGAGGATCGTTGCAAGTTTGAGACCAACCTGGGCTACAAAGTGAGCTCACGGCCAGCCTGAACTGCATAGCGAGACCCTGCCTCAAAAAGACCAATAATAATAATAATAATAATAATAATAATAATAATAATAATGTGGTTTCTGAACCATCCACACTGGTGCCAATTGGGAACTAGTTATAAGTGCAAATTAGTGGACCCACCTTAGAACTTCTGTATCAGAAACTCTGGGGGGAAGAGGGGAGGGAATCTCTATTTTAATTAATGGTTTAAGTACTTTGATGTTGCTAAAATTTGGGAACCATTGTCATAGTACATTGTGCCTCTTTTACAAGACCTAGTAATTCTGGTATTATTGTTTTACTTTTATTGTGCTATGGCTCTGGCGTTCGGATATTCCGTCATAAATACACACTTCTTGTCCTTACAGACATCTATAGGTTCCTGAATCATCTTTCTCAGTTCCTTCAGAATTTAGCTCCTGGCTCACTCTCAGGCTTGCCAAAATTATTCTGTCCATAATGATATTTTCAATACTTATGTCAATGATATTTCTCACTTCCTGGCTTCTCTATCTGTATTAGTGAGGTTTCCATCACTGTCATCAAATACTGAGAAAAGCAAGTTAGGAAAGAAAAGATTTACTTGGGCTCGTGGTTTTAGAGGTTTCAGCCATTGGTCAGCTGGTTCTATTGTTTTTAGGTCTTTGGCAGGTCAAGAATACCGTGGTGGAAGGGTGTGGCACAGGAAAGCTGCTTACCTCATGGTATCTAAGAAACAGAGAAAAGGGAGTGAACCGGAAAAGAAGAAGCTGGAGACCAGCTATCAGAGGGTCCTTGAGTTCCCGTGGTCACACCCCCTCCCTTCAGCAGGGCTCCACCTCCTTGTTCCATCATTTCCCAGTACTGTCATCAAATTGTCATCTCATCAGTGGGATAATCCACTGGTGAAATTAGAGTGCTCATCACCCAATCACTTCCCCCAAAGCCCATTACAGCAGCCCAGCCTTCAACACAATGAGCCTGGGGAACTTATATGCAAGCCGTAACATGACCTTACCTCTTCCTCGTGCCTCAGTCCCTCACTCTATTGACCAGTAATTGCAACTCATAATGTCAGTTTTGAGCACATTAATCCCTTACTACATTTACATCTCGTCTTTCTACTTGCACCCTCTACACCCCTCCTCCAACAGCTTTCAACCTCCAAAGCTCCACTGACTCACTACTCTCCCGTGGCATCCCACCTCTCCTGAGTCTTGTTTTCCTTTCTTATTCATTTGGCTTAGTCGGTCATCATAACCGCTCCCATGTGCTACCCTCAACTCCTTAATTAAATCTAATGTCAGCCCGCTATATAGCTGGCCTCTTTCTAAATTCATGAGTACTGAACCTCAAGTGAGTGTAGTGATCAATGCATTCTTTCATTCCGTTCAATCTCTTAGATGACTACTTCATACTTTCTTCTCAATCCCTCCCCCAATGCCTCATCCCCTTTCCAATCCTTACTCTCCTCCTGCTGATGACCTTGTTTTTCCTATTCTGTGGAGAAAATAGAAGTCATCAAAGCAGAATTTCCACAAGGACCTGCTGCTACTCCTGCTGGTAGTTCCTGTGGATAGTACCATGCCCTATGCCTTCCACCCTGTTGTTATGAACTCACGCCCTCCCCAAATGATCTCCTGGAAAAAGTATACGTTGTGTTTTCTGTTCCCCAGTTTTCCTCCTCCCCTTTGGTTTTGAACTTTTTGGTCCTGCTTTGTTAATCCACTTCAACTTCTCTTGTCAAGGTTAACTTATGACCGCCATGGTGCTAAATGAATGATCAGTTTTCTGTTTTCATCTTACTGGAATTGTCAGGAGCATTTTGCATACCTGATGGCTCCCTTCTCTTTGCTACATTTCTTTGAGTCCTAGGACACTGCTCTGTCTTGGTTTTCCTTGTACTTCACTACTTTCCAGTCTTCGTTGCTGCTTTCTCTTTACATCTCCAAATCTAAACAATAAAGTATCTGAGAGATGAGACACCAGGCCTTTTCTGTTCTTATACTACTGCCACTCACAAATTTTCCACTTCAACTTGAACTCTAAAGTCTACCCAACTTCCTAATCGTCTCTACTTGTTTATCCAAGCGACGTCTTTCAGACTTATTACTCAGCAGCTTTTCACAGGCTATTGCTCTTGCTGCTGTGTAAAGAAAGGATCCATGTAGAACAAGAAATGCTGTAGGGGTTAGGTGGCTACTACATGATAATGGGTGGGTGGCATATACAGTGTAGGTACACTGGACAGAGGGATAATTTATATCCTGGCCAAGACACAGCAGGACAGGGTAAAAGATTTCATTGCACTACTGAGATGGTATGTAATTTAAGACTTAGGAATTTTTTATTTCTGGAATTTTCCATTAAATATTTTTGGACTACAACTACCCCTAGAAAACTAAAACTAGAACATGAAACTGCAGATCAGAGAGAAGACTACTTTTTGTTTGTTTGTTTGTTTGTTTCCAGTACCGGGAATTGAACTCATGACCTTGCACTTGCCAGGCAGGCACTGTGCTGCTGAGCTAAATGCCCAGCCCCCAAGAAGGCTACTTAATGCTACATAAGAAATAATATTGGTACAAACTCTGGTGGTGGTAGAGATGAAAATGAGACTTGTTTAAAATTGGTTTAAAGGTTAAAATCAAAAGATCTGGTGATAGAGTGGATGGGAGTAGAGAAGGAGAGAAAGAGTCAAAGGTGCCTCTCAAGTTGTGGGCTTCCCACAGAGGAAAAGAATAAAGCTACTAAAAGTGGTATAAAAAACAAAGACAAATAAACTTGGATTTTGGAAGAATTGGAGTAGTTCAAAACTAAACTACTTGGGGCTGGGGATTTAGCTCAGCGGCAAAAGCGCCTGCCTGGCAAGCGCAAGGTCGTGAGTTCGGTTCCCGGTACCGGAAAAAAAAAACCAAAAAAAAAAAAAAAAAAAAAAAAAAACTAAACTACTTAAGTTTCAGATGGTTGACATTGAGCTAATTGATAATGTTAGTAAATTAGTTGAGATATACAGAGCTGACATTCACTAGGTGGGACTGCATTAAAAATACAAAATTATATTAAGTACTGCTGAGCAATAAAGTCAGATAAGAACTGAATAGTGTTCTTTAAATGAGGCAACTTGGAGATCATTAATGAGTTGGACAAAATCAATTTTGGTGAATTCTGGGGAATGTAACGGAATCCAGAAGGTAAGTGAAGGGACAGCTCTTCCAAGAAGGAGGGACATTTCTGTCACTGAAAGAAAAGGAACACGACGGGCACAGAAATGGGTGTGTGCACAGGGGGGCTTGGGAGGACAGAGAGGTCAGTTATGTGACATTTTGTCCTCAGGGAACTAGGATGAAGGAGAACAGGACAGAAGTGGCAGGATTATAAAAAAGAGGAAATCGGCAAAAATAATAATCACAGAGCTTGCAGTGGAGGCACTTACGGGAAAGTATCTTATTTGTAAAACAGAAAATAAATAGATTAACAACTGTCTCCGAAAGTAACTCTTGCTATGAGAGGGTGTTAGGATGTTTCTTAAGTAATAAAGTTCAAATTTCATTTTCACTTTTATTCAGAATCAAAGAGTCTACGTAAAATTGAGCCATTAAGGATATCATATAACTACGTAAATAAAATAAATGTCGACTTTCATGTTGAAATGATAGGACTAGGTTTATTATCCTGAAAATAAAAAGCTACCTATTGCCTCTGATGAAAACAATAAGGAAAAAAAAACTAATCAGTAGGAATTCTGTTAATGGTCACTTAGGCAGAACTATTTCCTTTCTTTGAAATCCATCGGGAAAGGCTCGCAGGCTGCGAACCCGAGGTAGGAACCCAAGGTGGATTGCGAGACAAACAGAGGAAATGTTTCCATCATACATCTGTCAGTCAGCAAAAAAACAGCCCATTCAGACCATACAAAGGTCTTATCTGCTCCCTGGCGTGTAGCTTCTGGCTATTTCTCTTTCCTTTCCTCTAGCAGGAACGTTTAGTCATTGGAATTGGGAACCTGGAATGTGGGAGAGGCACTGAAGTTCATCTAGCTCATTGCTCTCTGATGTGGTAAGCAATTTTATATAAATCACAAAGAATCCAGGCACCAGTCTCTGGTGACAGAGAATTCCATGGCTCTCAAGGGCACCTGTTCCAGGTGGACAACTCTCCTTGCAGCCACCTGAAATCATCTCCCCGATATTTCCAGCTCTTTGTGACAGAAAGAAAGAAGAAAGAAAGAAAAAGAAAGGAAGAAAGAAAGGAAGAAAGAAAGAAAGAAAGAAAGAAAGAAAGAAAGAAAGAA
>NW_004955413.1:21741680-21753524 GCF_000276665.1 Chinchilla lanigera
AAAGAAAGAAAGAAAGAAAGAAAGAAAGAAAGAAAGAAAGAAAGAAAGAAAGAAAGAAAGAGGAACGAAGAAAAAGAGGAAGGAAGGAAGGGAAGGAGGAGGGAAGGAAGGAAGGAAGAGCTGGGGCTGTGGCGCAATGCAAATATCTGCCGTCTCATTGCTACTTACTTTTTAGAATCCTCAGTTACCTGCTCCCCGTATTCTTTTCTTTTTTTTTTTTTTTGGTTTTTCTCCGGTACCGGGAACCGAACTCACAACCTTGCGCCTGCCAGGCAGGCGCTTTTGCCGCTAAGCTAAATCCCCAGCCCCTTCTTTTCAACTTTTAGCTGCACACTGGGGGAGAGACAGGAAGTATCTGTCCAGGAGAGAGTTAAATGTTGAAACCTCAGTGGGGCAGGGAAGTTTCTCTTCTCCTCTTTTTCACTCATCCTCAGAAACTAGAGTTTTGATACCAAAGGGACAGGAGAAACAGTGAGAGAAAGACAGTGTCTGAACAGCCACCCCAGGCTGAGGTCCGGGACTGTGCTCCAAGTCCTTGTTCCTCATCTTTTAAGCAGAATTATGGAAGTCACGTTAATTCCCCTACACATCAACGTGCACAACTAAAGGGGATGTTTTACTACATGGCCACAATACTATTATCACACCTCACCCAGTGAACACATTTTATTGCAAGTACATGTGCTTCCAGTTTTCCCCAATATATGACCCAATCTTAGTATCTCAAAAGATTACAGTGGTATTGTAGAGCCAGTCTTTGCCGACGTCTCTTCAGCAAAGACCATGATCCCCTCCAAGTACAATCAAATGCAGTCTCAACCTCAGTTCTAGTCTTCACATCTCCTTCTCACATGGTGCTGCCCCTCCCTGGCATCCTGATGTTTAGCAATGTTATAGAACAGAGGAAACCACAGATAATCTTTTAAACATTTCTTGGATAATCCAGTACTTAAGCACATTTTTCTCTATTACTAGTGAAAAACTATTATGTATTGAATTAGAAATAATCCCTTATGGGGGTGCTCTTGATCTGCTGGTCATGACTCATTCACTGACTGTGAAGTCAGTTTAGGGAACAGAAACTTTCAAAGCACATTCCACCTAGTAAGGTCAGTGCTGCTTTATGGCATTTTGCTTTTAGTTCTGTGAATGTAAGTACATTTGTACGTTGGGAGTCCTTCTGAGAAATGAGTTGGGTGAGTGCATCATTGTGGGAACATCATAGACTGTACTCAAGACTCTACGGCGTCACTAGGTGATATAATCTCATGAGACCTCCGTCACGTTCACAGTCTGTGGTAACCAAAACCACGGGTGTGCCTCTTATGACTGTATAACCGTTATGAGTTGCAATAGAAAATCATTTCTTCTGCTGGAAGGATTCAGGAAAAGAAGAATTCTCATACATCGTTGGTAGGCATGTGAATTAGTACAGCCATTATGGAAGACAGCGTTCAGGTTCCTCTAAAAACTAGAACTAGAACTAACATATAATCCAGTAATCTAACTGCTGGATGTTCATCCAGAGGACATGAAAACAGAATGTAGAAGAGACATCTGTGCTACTGTGAGTATTGCGGCACTATTCACAGTAGCTGAGAAGTGGAGCCAGGCGTGGTGGTGCACACCTGTAATCCCAGCACTTGAGAGGCTGAGGGAGGAGGATCGTTGTGAGTTCGAAGCCAGCCTAGGCTACAAGATCAACTTGAATTGCATAGTGAGACCCTGCCTCAAAAAAAAAAAAAAAAAAAAAAAAAAAAGAATCAATCATTAATGGATTAAGGAGTAAAGAAAACATGGTATCTATGCACAATGGAACGTTATCCACCTATGAAGAAGAATGAAATTCTGTCATTTACAGCTACATGGATGGAACTGGAGGATATATTAAGTGAAATAAATCAGGCACAGGAGACAAATACTGCACGCTCTCACTTATAATGTAGAAGCTAAGAAGTTGATTTCATGGAGTTAAAGAGCAGAATAGTGGTTGCCGCAGCCTGAAAGGGAAGGAGGGGTGGGGAGAGTGTGTATGATGGTACAAGGTGCAGCTGGATAGGAGGAATGACTTCCAATGTTTGATAGCACAGGAGGGCAACTACAGTTGGTGATAACTGAACATTTCCAAATACTCAGTAGAAAGGATTTTTAATGCTCCCTATGAAAATAATAAATATCTGAGGTGAAGGATATGCTGGTTACCTGATTCAGTCATTACACATTGCCATCATGTATTGAGGCATCACACTGTACTGCATAAATATGCACCATTACTACATACCAATTAAAGATAAAAATATCTTGTAATAAGAAATATATTTCTCATGGCATGTTGCAGTCGTGAATTTTGACAGTTACGGCTTCACAGAAAATCTGAAGTCATGCTGTAGCTTAGGAAGCTAATCCCTTTTCTAATATCTATAGGGAATGACTGGATCCTGTGGGCCCAGTCTTCCTCCTCCTTTATCTCTGGGTTGACATGAGATTTTTCTGCAAATTCAAATATTGAGACAGAATGGTCAGCAGGACACCCACCAATCAGCAGAGAAGCCAGGCTTCCCCTGATACACTCTCATAATACTGTGGAACCAGGTGGTGAGACCTAAGGAGAATATAAAGAGACAGGAAATTAGTTCACCAAGCAGGAAAGTGAAAAAGATGCAGGTGTGGAACCTTAGACCATTGATCATATGTATAAGGAGGCATGCATAGGAGCAGAATAGTGGTTGCCGCAGCCTGATAGGGAAGGAGGGGTTTTTTTTTAGGGGCTGCAGGGCAGCCCACTAAAAATCATGCAGAGACTGCTGAAGTTAGTAAATAATTCAGTGTTGGAGCCCAGTCTAACCCCTGTTCTTTGCTTACTGCTAGGTTGTTTTGTAAATGTTAACTGCTTCTGAGACAGGAGAGGTTATTTTTATTTTAAGCATCTCTTAAGACATGAGATGCGGGCCGGGGATATAGCTCAGTGGCATAAGCGTCTGCCTGGCAAGCCAAGGTCCTGAGTTCGATTCCTGGTACCAAAAAAAAAAAAAAAAAAAAAAGACATGAGATGCTCCCCAAGAGATATTTTTCTTTTTCTCCCACAGCTGACCCAAATGCCTTGCAGCCAGCGTGGCTGCACCTATGACTCTGCCCTGCAGCCTCTGGATGACCCTGCCCCCCACCAGCCCTCCTTACTCAGATCTATGAGGGGCCCCTCTCCTACCTGTAACCAAACAGAAAGCCTGACACTGTGCATACACAAGCTCATCTTTTCTCCTTTATAAGCAACTCCCCCTACCTTCAGTGGGTTCAGCCCTGCCCTGTTCCTCCTTATGGTGCAACATACACCCTACTGAAGCCTCTTCTGGGTGACATAGTCTTACCTATTCGTGATTTCTATCTCCAACAACGGATAGTGCACTGGTACACTTGGAGCTGTTAACACCACAGGCCAGTGGCATCAAATCCCCCAGCAGCCAGGGCTGGTGACACTGAAGACAGCAGAGAACAATGGAGAGTAATGAAGACAACCAGGAGCCACTATCTCTGGAAGCCAGAAGAGTGCTTATGGCCTACTGATAGCTGCTGGCTCTGATCAGTGAGGAAGGCTTCGAACACTGTTTGAAAAACTGATACTTGAGGGCTTTCAAAGCCTAGGGCTGTGAACTATGGAGCTATCCTAATTCTATGCAATTTCTAACTAAGCCACAACCCCAAGCTGATTGGTGACTTCTCGGGGTTTCTACCCTTTAGAGGGTCCTGAAGCAGAGGGTGGACAACAGTGATGGTCATCAGTAGCCTCAAGAACAAACCCCTGTTTGATTTCCATGTCATGTACAGCTAAGAAGTCACAGCAGCCAGTGACCCTCTGAGCCTTATTTGTATCATCTACTGTTATTCTCTCTTAGGATTGTTCAGAAGATTAAATGAATCAGCACATACAGAGAATTTAACATCGTTACTGGCAAACTATGTTAAAAGCACCTGCTATTTTTGAGGGATTTATGGTCATGAGAGGAATAAGAGAGGACAATAAGGAGATGAATAAACAAGGCCAAGTACAATGGCTTTCACAGTGCAGTTATAACATTTTTGTCACATGCTTAATGATTTAGTACCAAGACATCCCTGAAACTGCTTACATTTTGTTCTCTGATTGAAAATGTCAATTTTTCATCATACTGAGTTGGTCAAAGTTACTTTCATCCATATCATTCAGAGATAAATGAGAAATATTGAATGGAGAAATTCAAATGTTTGTTAAAAAATACCGATGTTGTTGTCAAATCGAAAACTTCCCTCAGTTTAAAACTAGCTACTTAGGTGTGACTCTTACTCTCGGCAAGAGGGAGGTGAGCCGCCTAGGGGACCGCAGCTAGCTCTCTGTTAAGGATGCATTGGGGCCGGGAGCCATGCAGTTCCCCCATCGGGCATATAAGAGCATCTAAGAGCACCAGGGTGAGTGGGAAAGGAGAATATACCTTTCCTAGCAGGCCCGCAAATCTGTAGGGGAATGCTGTTGTCAAAGTAAGCTGGGCGTTAGAGGTCACCCCACCCATTAAGGATAACTTTGTCCTCCCACCATACCTCAGGGAAGATTAACATATCGAACAGTATTAATGTATTGTCCTCATTCAACAGACACCTTTATCCTGCTTCCCAATGCAGGAGAAAGTAGAGCAAAAGCACACTTTTAATCTCTTTTTTAACATCTTCTCTAGCTCATTAGTTCACTACACTACAGAAGCCTAAATGAAAACCAGGGTTGATTACACTCTATTTCTAATTGCTTACAGACTATAATCGTGGCCACTTCTAATATGCAGCAGTTATAAACAAATATCCTTGAGTTTAAGTGGTATTTTAAGATAAATTACTTCTAGGACTCTTAAGGATATTCTTTAATCCTAGTTTCTGTTTCAGAAATTGGATGATGGTATTTGTATCTCATTCTTAATTTTTATTTATTTATTTATTTTTGGTACAGGAGTCAAACTCAGGGCCTTGTGCTTACCAGGTAGGCATTGTGCCTCTGAGCTACATCCCTGGCCCTTAATTTTTACTTTTAAATCTGGTATAATCATCCAGCCCTTGGGAGGGAGGGATGGATATATTTTAGAATGTTTATGTTTTTTGATTCTCCTTTCCTAAAATCACTACACAAAGGGAGCCCCCTGACAACTTTTTACCAGCCCTACTCCCTGACGGCCAGTTTCCATAGTCTCTGGAGAAGCCTGGTCCCTAAAGAAAGAAAGATAATGAATTTTTCACATATATTTGACTATTTATCTACAGTAGGCCTCCAGTATCTATCGCTTGACATATACCAGCTATAACTTGATATCCCATTACATATTAAATATTATTAACAAATGCCTAGAAATCACTAACTTCTGGAAATAAGGCAATTGTATTCCATAAATAAGACTGTTATATCCCATCTTTATGATAAATAATGACTTCTCTCTCCTCAGCAAATATTGGAAGATTGTTCTCTAGGCCTGTAACATCTTGTTTGGTTATAAGCTAAGTCTATTTCACTTACTTTTACAATATTCTGTCAGCAGGTTGTTGGGTAAGACTATTTTTCTCCCTCAAATTACTTATTTCAAGGATAATTCCAAGTCATAGTGTCATTACATGCTACTCATTTTTGTTGCTAAAATACATAAAATGTGTCCTTTCCTTGCACTTTTGTTCCACAGAATACATTTTCTTGGGCCTCATCTCTCCTCTCAGTCTTTCAATTTCTCTTTGCAGAAGCTATTGTCTGGTTAACAGCTTGTGCTGTAGCAAGCTCGCTGGCTCATTAAACCAAGAAGCAAAAGAAAAATGTTAATTAGAAATCAAGTTACAAACTCTAAAAGGCATCATTCAAGCATTACTTCTTTAACATAAAAATAACTGATTCTAGTCACTTCATTTCTCCTGACTGGGATTTCTTTTTCACAAGAGTGTCTTTTGGGGTTTGGTTTGGTTTTGTTTTTTGAGGTGCTGAGGATTGAACCCGGGGCCTCTTGCGTGCCAGACAAGCGCTTTACTACTATGCTATGTCCACAGCCCAAAAACAGTTTTCAAGGTCTCATCTTCTTCCATTTCACGGGAAATAGCCCCGCCTGATGTTCATATTTTCTATCAGTTGGCTACCCCAATAGTACTCAACCTTTTTTCCCGGAAGTTGTTCAAACTGAGTACTGATTTCACTTGCTCAAACTACAAGTCTCAGTTTATCCCAAGTGAAAACAAAACATTCTCACCTCTTATCAGCAGTTTCCTGACAAACTTACTGGTTTGTGATGGTTCTGTTTCCTACACTTGATCATCTTACATGTCATCAACGGAATGGACTGGCCAAGGCTCTCAGAGTTACCTGTACTTGTCATGAGATAATTTCTGCTAGAGTCTGCTGTCTACGGAAACCTCTAAAACATGAGTGGGAGACTTTTTGTCTATACTAGAGGCTTTCACTAGATTCATCTCAGTAGTTCTACCCAACAGTAGCATCGAAAGTGTGATCCTAGGACCTGTTCCTATTCACTGGGAGTAATACATTGAACCTGTTCCAAAATAGCGCCCCTGGGGCTTTTGGCACCTGCACACTTCTCTAGGGACGGCCTTCTAGAACCCTGAAGGCATCTGCGAGTGTGGAAAACTCAACATGTGTAGGGCAGAAGTTCAGAGCAGATTTGGCAGGCTTCACGCCTCTGGTTCTGAGACTTCCTGTGACTTGGGGCACACTGCTTCCCGTCTCTGTGGCTGTTTCTTCCTGGACTGGTTCTTCTAAGTTTGCCTTCAACGCCTGTCCTGAGCCCCATGGGCACTGACTCCAAGCCTGTACCACCCAGACCAACTCCTTAACCTTGGGCTTCTGGCTGTTTCAGCCAACAGGAAATGGAAAAAAATGGGTAGGAGGGAGTAGAATACGTGCTGCCGCAGAACCTCCCTGGCGTTAGTCACTCACCTCCCACACACTGGAGCTCTGGCCGTGCCTCACTCCACCAGAGGCAGCTCGGAGCAGCTCTTCCAGAACAATCCTTCACCAGGCTCTCCTTACACCATTTCCTTGGGTTGCCTTCCTGACAAGGGCTGGGAAGAGCTGCCCGCTGCTGTTATTCATCTGAATGCTTCTGCATCCCCGATTGTTCCTTTCAATGTGCTTACATGTGAATGGTCCCTTCCCTAAGCTCTCTTAAGAATTCACCTGCATGTGTTCTGTTTCTGCTGGATGAACACACCTTCCAGGGCTGTAGTGAGGATTAAATAAAGCATACACCATACAGGGAACTCAGAACAGTGCAGCACAGACTGAATGCTGTGCACGGATTAGCTGTTGTTATCTAGCATGAAGATTGCCCTCCTGGCTTTCCCATCAGTCTTGGAATACACACACTGAAGTTGCCAAAAATAGATAAGGCCTTATTTCTAGGAAACCTCAGGTGTCTGGAAACTGTGGCCAACCTCCGCCATGAGGAAGTCTGCTCGGGCTTGGATGGGAAAGCCTGCCTTGACTGGGGAAGGGGAGGGCAGAGGAAGCATCAGGGTTCTCAACATGCCCGTAGGCATGGGCTGAAGAACCCAACCCTTCTAGAAAGATCTGGGCCCTAGCTATTGAAAGTTACAGGAGTCTTTGGTTAACAGTCTTTGGTTAACAGGATACTTCCTGGGTATGGGACTGTGCAGAAGAGGATAAAATGCCCAAGACAAACTTTTTTTCTACTTCAAAGCCTGGCCTAGAGCCAGTCTAGCTGTTGTCCAAGTTCTCAAAATCATGTGGGCCTGCCTGCTTGGTATTGGGTTAATAACCCTTAGTTATTGTGGGCTGATCAGGCCCAAAATCTCCCAAAGGAATGGATGGCAAAAGTTTAAATAAATGAGACCACTGAAATGATTGTAGGGCTCCAGGAGAGTCCAACTCTCTTACAGAATTGGAGATTCTCTGAGTTAAGACAAAGACTTCTCTGGGCAGCCAGTATTTGTTAGGTTTTCAAACAAAGGAGGATACTCAAGAAAACACGGGCATCTAGCAGGACCTTGGGAAATATTTTCCCAAGTAGTAAATTATTTTCCACCTGGATAACGACCTTATCTTTAGGATGGCATTTATTGTAGGAGTGTGGAGCTGCAGCTTCAGTCTTCTTTTAGTTAATTGGGGTTGGAGCAGACATCCTCAGCTGCAGCCTTATCTTGTCCTTTGAAGGATCACGGCTTCATAGACCAATACAGGTTCATTACTATGAGTCCACTGCCCATCTCCAGACAAGGTGCCTAAGCTTCAGACAATTCACAAGGAAACATGGAAAGCCAGTTGGTTAATGTTAAATTCTACTCAGAGCTGCTTCATAGTGGTCTCCATCACTTGGGTCTAACAAGATCTTATCTAAAAGAGAGCCAGCTGTCTGAGTTCATGCTCCTGCATTTATACCAGTGAAAACTGACTCACATATTTATACTGATGGAAGACCACTTTCTAAATTTTTTGTTCTGTACTGGAGATTAAACCTAAGACCTTTGCTTTCTCTTCAGCCCTTTTTAAACTTTGAGACATGGTCTTACTGTGTTGTAAAACTGCTCAGGCTCGGTTCAAAGTCTTAATCCTCCTATCTCAGGCTCCCACCATGCTGGGATTACAAATGAGCACCAAAATGCCTGGCAGAACCAAGACTATTCTAAAGGAGCAGGACCGAGGGCAGCCACAGAGGAGGAAGAGGACGTATACAGCAGTGTCTGCGGTGCTGGTTGTCAGGACCTTAGTGGATCCAGAGTAGCTCCATCACTTTGTAACTGTGGCCACTGCAAATCACTCAGGATACTCTAAGCCTCATCATTTTAGTTTGCAAAAATGATGTTAGTCACAGAGCCTACCGTGAGGGCAAGAATGAGAATTATACATGGAAATTCAGGCGTAGCATTTCACACAGTGCCTGGATAGTACATACTCTGGAAATGTCTGTTCTCATTTTCCATCATGATTGTGATCTCTACCAGCGCTCCTAAGAATTGGTAAGAAACTTGCAGGCACAAATTAATGAAAGGGTAACAAGTCTTGTGATGATATTATAAAAGAAATCAGGTTGTACTGTGAAAATGGGTGTGTTATTAACCAACATGCTCTTACCTTTTCTCACAAAATCCAGACCCAGCAAAATTACAATCATTATCTAAATCTCAGGGTGCCTATGCTCTTTAGCACAGTGGTTAAAAAATCAACCTCTGTGGCCAGGGATGCAGTTCAGCAGTAGAGCATTTGCCTGGCATACATGAACCCCCAGGTTCAATCCCAGTACTGCTAAAAGAAAAAAAAAAATTAAGTTTTAGAATCAGACCAGTATGGTTTCAAATCTAAGCTCTTCCAGCAAAGAGCTCTTCGATGCCTGGCCAACTTTCTTTATCTTATTAAGCTTCATTTTTCTCATCTGTAAAATGGAAGAAATCGTAGTTCCTGCCCCACGCGATAGTTTTAAATATGTGCTAGCTTAGGCGAGCATTAATTATGAATATTAAGTGAGGTAATGCTCACAACCTTCTCACTAAATGTTTCGTTTCTCTGTTAGTCTACTTCTAACAAAGGAAAGCTGCAAGAGTTTCAGTGTTAAACAAAGGGGTGGATCCTTAAGAACATTTGGGAGCTTTCATAATAAAAGAAGGAGAAGGAAGAAGAAAAGGAGGAGGAGAGAAAGGGGAAGACAAATGGGAAGAAGAGGAAGAGGAGGAGGAAGAAGAAGAAGGAGAAGAGAAGGAGGAGGAGGAGAAGAATAAGAGAAAAAGAAGATGGAGGAGGAGGAGGAGGAAGAAGACAAGAGGAGAGGAAGGGGAGGATAAAAGGAAAGAAGAAGGAGGAGAAGAAGAAGGAGAATGAGGAGAAGAAGAAGGAGGAGAAGGAGAAGAAGAAAAGAGAGGAAAAGGAAAGGAAGAGGAGGAAGATGAAGAAAACTCTGTCATACTAGGGTAGGATTTACTGGAAGAGGGAATGAGGGGATTTCTGGGGCAATGAAAATGTTAAATTCTCATCTGGAGTAATGATGGTCTGCATATGTAGCTCAATGGTAGAGTTCGTGCCCAGCATGCTCAAGGCCCTGGGTTCAATCCCCAGTATCACAAAACAAAAGCTATAGCAGTGGTCACATGGATGTATAGAATTTTCAAAACTGATTGAATTGTGTACCTTATTATATGAAAATTATTCCTGAACTGAAAGCAGTTATAAATTCTGCTCTAGAGCTAAGATCTTAGATCACCCTACTTCCTATATAAAATATCACTGGTAACACTCATTTAAAGCAGGGGTGAGGTAGAGGCCATTGTCCATGTCATATATGATTAAAGGCTCTTTGTCACTAAAGGTAATATTCCTGCACGAAACTTATTCACCACAAGCTAGAAGGCCCATGAGGAAAGCCTAGTCAAAAGTATCATTTCCTGAGATCCGTGGGAATAGTGAATCCAGCACTCACACTCACTCATATTACTTAGGGTGTCATTATAAGTGACTGGGTAAATGACTAGGCCGGAGTCACACCCACACACCCACCTGCTTGCATTAACAGCAGCTATAATTTTGTTATAGAGGATTAAGGCATGCAAACTCAAGGAAAGAAAGGATGAACATGTGATTGGGTGGATGAATAAATGGGCAAACAAGTATTTACTGAATGGCCATCATGTTCCCTTTGATTACTTATTTTAATTGCCACAAAAATTTATGGACTTGGAATGTGGCTCTAGGGTAGAGTGATTGCGTAGCACGTGTGAGGCTCTAGATTTAGGAATCACAGCAGCACACAATAAAAACAAAATTTTTAAAGAACATCCCAAAATGTTTTGGAGTAAATGCTATCATCCCTACTCACCAATGACAAAGCCTATGCTTAGAAGGGAAGCAATTAGCCTAGACTTCTATAGTCATGTTATAACAGAGATGGATCCATATCTCATGTAATCTGATTATATTTCATGTAATTTCCATTTTTACAGTCACATTTTTTCTTAAGAGGTCCTATGCATTTTTTTAGAGTTTGTATGGTGCATTTACATGGGCAGATCCAGTCTTTAATCCATGTGCTAGGGCAGCCACCTATAATATGGAATTAAGCAATAGAAATTTATGAGGTAGGATATACTTTTGAAGTATTAGTCAATGTTTTGATAGTCAAAGTTTTCCTGGACTATATTTTCTTACTTGTTCATTCTTACCACCTTTCAAAGAGCAAAGAAGTTATTCTGAGTTCCACTGCCCCAGGCAGAGTAAGTTAACAGAAAGTGTGGGAAAAATTAACTTCTTTTGCTTTCAAGTCTCCTAGGTCCTAAGGGGACTGAGAAAGGTGTTGGGCAAAATAAGACTAACCTGGTAATTTAGAAGGAGAGCTCTCACTCATCATTACACAAAATTTCCCACATGTGAGGGAAAGATGCAAGTTATAAAATAGAAGAACATCCATACTAATGTAAACCCTGACAAAGTCACACCCCTCTCCATTCTCACTCATTCAAGTTGGATGGGAAGGATGGATTCCTGGCGTTCCAGACAAGTGTGTGGATTTCCAGAGGAAAAGGAAAGACCAAGAACAGAGTACAAGAGAGAAGACTCTCTGGAAGACAGATAATGAGGGTGTGGGTCCCAAGGGAGCTGAGTAATGAGAGGTGTCTTGTGGCTACTCTCAGACATCATAGTGGATGCCAGAATGGGCCAATGGTACCCAAAGACTAGACTCAAGCCCTGCTGCCTACACAACAGCTCATCTCTGGGAACATCCTCCAAAAATCAGGTACAACCCTAAATGGGTGGGAGAGAAATCCCCCAATTTATAGAGATTAATTTTGACTGCATTGAAGAAATGGAGCCTCGGGGCTGGGGATTTAGCTCAG
>NW_004955413.1:21754664-21794365 GCF_000276665.1 Chinchilla lanigera
AAAGAAAGAAAAAGAAAGAAAAAAGAAAAAGAGAGAGAAAGAAAGGAAGGAAGGAAGGTAGGAAGGAAGGAAGGAGGGGATAGATTAGGAGAAGACAGTAATAATGCGAACTGCTAGAAGAGTTAGTACAAATGAATGTAAGTGGGAGATAACTGCACAGGACGGACCAGGTTCCACCGCATTTATAACTGGTCTGCAATACAATCACCTGTAACTATTCCACGTAGACAGCAGGAAAGTTTGTAACACAAGGGCTTAGGTTCCCTTCTGCCAGCTCAAAATTATATCATTTAGAGGCTCTAAGAAGGTGTGCAACAAATAAATTTATATCACTTCTTTTAAACCAGAATCTCTAAGCTTATTTGAATGCAAAGCACTTCCCTACCCGCCTGTTAGTGCCCTGAGAAACAAATTTCACTGTATACTCGTTTGGGACTTGAGGATAAATACTTCGAAGCTTTCTTTCTTCTTTTCTTCAGTTTAATAACTTTCCAATGTTTGGATTTAGTTTTTAACTTTCACCTTTATCCATTTATTTCAGTGTAGTTTCTAATGATTTTAGAAAAATTTTTCAATATCAAGAGTTCTTTGGGAGTGACTGTAAAAAGAATGAAGATGTGGGAGAAGAGGATGAGAGATAGAATTCAATTCAGTGGAAGACCCCGGAGACAGTAGGCCCAGGTGGAAGAGTAGGTGATGGCCGAAGAAGAAATTTTTAGACCCAAAAAAGGGTAAGAGGAAGGTTTGCGACTAAGGAGAGAGAGACCACTGGTTGATTTTCTGACTTATGTTAGGGACTTCAAAGCAAGTACTCTGTAACACCCACCCGGTTTGACTATACATTAACAAAGTCAGGAGCCACGAAAACATTGTGATTTGAGGAACAATCTAGAATACTCATACAGAGGGGCTGGGGATTTAGCTCAGTGGCAAAAGTGCCTGCCTGGCAAGCGCAAGGTCATAAGTTCGGTTCCCGGCACCGGAGAAAAACCAAAAAAAAAAAAAAATAGAATACTCATACAGTCATAGATGTTAAATATTACTTTATTGTTCTATTACCATCTTAAAATTATCATCTTACTCCATCTCACATACTCAAACTATACCTGGCTTATAATAGGAATTCAAAAATGTTTACTGAATTGATATTATATCCCATAAATGTATATAGTTTGGCTTTGTTTGGGTTTTTTGTTGTTGTTGTTATGCTGGGGACTGAACCCAGGGCCTTGTGCATTCTAAGTGAAAACTTTAAACTGAAGTTTGCCCCCAATATATTGTTTTTAACCTATGTTTCTTCTAAGTGCTGTTTGTATCTGTAATGATCATATTCATGAGTGCTGATTTTAAGATTTGTTGATGGGGATTGTTTTGTTTTGCTATCAGGAAAGCAACCCCCAGACAGCAAAACAGATTGAGAGTGTAGACTCAGATATGAGCCACAGGACCTTGTTACCAGAATTTGGGGTGTTGGGTTCTTCCTAGAGGTCCTTTTCAGGGTCATATTACTCTGAACAAAGAATTGGACAGGAAACACACAGAGGATAGTGAAGTTTTACATGTATTAAAGGTAGGGGAAGAAGTATGCTCTGCAGAGTGTGTGCAAGCTAGATAAAGGTAGGAAGAGAAGTATGCTCTTCAGAGTGCAGAAAGGGCCACTGAAAGAACTTACAGTGGCCATGAGGTTAATAGCCACGGCTTTTGTCCTATCTCCCATTCCTCAGGCTGCTGTCAGACCTAGGCCATCAAAAACCTGTCTGATCTTGTACCAGGAGAACTGAAGATAGTAGTTTCTAATTGGTACCAGGTGCAGGGCTTGGAAGCAGTTTCTTGTGCTTGTGTCCTGGATCTTTGTGATTGACAGGTCATGCCCACTTGCCCAGCTGGCTGGCCATGCCCTAATCTCCTGCCTCAACCTGGTCACAGTGCTTAGTTTCTGTGAGCCTCACTCTTTTCACCTATAAAGTCAGGATAATAATAGCACCTAACTCATAGGACTATGAGCAGCATTACATGACATGATGCAGGTGCTGTCCTTACACCCATGGCTGGCACATCCTCCATATTTAATAGATATCAATAGAACCCAGCAAACTAATGACTTGCCTAGAAGTAGAGATAAGAAGAAGATAAAAGTATGCAAAGGACTAGGGTAAATGAGATGATCCAGATTGGAGAAACTTTTCTAGGATTAAGGCAGAAAGAGCTGGCAAGATGCTAGAATGACCCTGTGGGAGACAGGTTTGACAGATCTAAGTTTGATAGATGCCTAGTTTATGTATTTATTCAGTGCCTACTCTGCAAAGAGGTACCGTTCAGTGCTAGGGAATCCCAGTCAGCAAGGCAGCATTTTTATTCTAGTGGAGGAGTAAAAATGACACATAAGGAAAATTTTTAAAAAGAGAAACTTGCTTCCAGTAATAAGGGCTATGACTGGATTAAAACAGAACAAAGGAATAAAGGGAGATGAAGTGAGATGATGTTCTGAAGGGTCAGAACACGGGCCTAAGTAATACAAAGAAGCAACACGTGTAACATCGGGGGAATCATACAGCAGACAGAGCTCAATGCAGGTGGGATAGTGTATGTTTGAGACATAAAGAAGGGCTTTAAGACCTCTAGGAAGTTTTTCAAATGGGTTTCCTGGAAATAAAAAGGGGTTAAATAACTTTTGCATGCTGAAACCACGTTTTTTCTTAAAAGTGTGATTTTAAAATCCTGATTTCCTCATCTCCTTTCTACCTTTTTTTTTTTCTTCTTCTATCCTACCTCAGAAAGTGCTTGGAGTAGGACTTTACTGTATCTTGCCAGTTAAACCAATAGGCTTTGGTTGCAGGGTATGTGCTAAATAAAAAGGCCGCATTTAAGTCCTGCGCAGGCCACAGTTAACTGGAATCTCACATAAATGGACGAAATGAACCCGGGGTGGGGGGAAGCTTAAAAAGAGGAGTTGGTTAACTTGGAAGCCAGACAGTCACGAAGAGAAAACTTGAATGATTCTATCTTTTTAAACGCAGTGAGAAAGGAACCATAACAGAATAAAGAATGACAAAAACTTTACGCTAAGTGATTTAATCTACCAGTGAATGTCCACACAAAGCATGAAGTTGCATCTGAATTAAAAACAGCATGAGAAGCCCAGGTGCCCAAGCTAATTCTGGAAGCCAGTAGGTTTTTCTTCTCCGGAGTTCACAATACAATCACCCGCTACAGTCAGCGAGGTCCCCCTGCTGGGGCCTAGGAAAAATACCTCTTGGTGGAGTGTGCTGATAGCTGCTGATTTTGCACTGAGCAAAATGTACCATGTAAGCCGAATTATCTTCCTTCACATTCCATCTCTCCTTCCTCCTGGTGCCGACCTCATCTCCACCAAGACGATTCTCCCACAGCACACAGGGTTCTCTCACAGCATCCTGCCTACAGGCTAGATCCCGACAAACAGCATTTTAGTCTCCAGGGACTCATCAAAACATATTTTCATTTATGCCTCACTGACTAAGACAATTTTTTTGCGCCTGACAACAGTACTTAAAGCTTAGCTCCCAAAAAGAATGTAACATTATTTCCCAAGAGAAAATAAATATGAAATTTTCATATAGGGATAATGGTTTTTTGGTTTTCTTTTTTAAGCAGAAGAGTATTATTGAAGATGTGAAAAAAAGATTTCTCATGAGACCAGGCTATCCTGGTAAGCACTGTGAGGCCCAATATTTTCTCCTTAAAGCTAAGCCTGGTGGCCAGGGATATAACTCATTGGTGCAGCACCTGCCTGGCAAGTGTGAGGTCCTGAGTTCGATTCCTGGTACCTCCCCACCAAAAAAAAAGCTAGGCTTGGCTGGTTATAGTGGCCCATGCCAGTAATCTCAGCATCCCCGCACTTTGGGAAATTGAGGCAGGAGGGCCACGAGTTCAAGCCCAGCCTTGGCTTAAGGAGACTTTGTCTAAAAGAAAAAGGGACTGGTGATATAGTTCAGTGGGAAGGCTGTGGGTTCAATCCCCAGTATCACAAAAGAAAGAATGAAAGAAAGAAAACAAAATGCTAGGCTTTCCACTGTCACACCCTGCTTGGCCCCCAGCGCTGCTCAGAGTTGTATGGTGTTTGCCTAAATCTGACCCAGGGAGTACAGAGCTTGGTGAGTGGACCAGGTGGCCAGGGCCAAGGGAAACCAGCCAGCCTCAGGCTTCTCCAGGTGAGGAGCAGAAGTCCAGTGAGCAAAGCTGGGTTGTGTTAAGGCTTTTTTTTCTGGCACTGTCGCCATGGAGACAGGTGTTAAAATGCTTAACTATCTAACTGCACTTTTGTGCCCAGAGCTCCAACAAAGAAGCACAGGTGTCAACAAGCCATGAGGACCAGGTGACAGGTGCTTGGGGCAGGGACTCTGGAGCAGCTTGCCTGCACTCAGGCAGGGCTGAAGGGGATACAGGAAAATGGGCTTTCAGGTGCTTTCCGCGCCTCGACGCACATAACAGGCCATTAAGCTTCATTTAACCAATATTTCTGCTCGAACCCCCAAAACGTTTCAGTGTCAGCATCTTTCCTGTTCGTGGGCTTTTCCGTCTGAGCGGTCTGACTCCCGTACGTGGCTGCGTTATTAGGAAGGGTGCTCAGAGCTCACAACAAAAATGTCAGATAGTCGACATAAGCGATTCATTTAAAAAATAAAGCTTTCGTGACCATGAAACAAGGCAGTACGTTGATTTTTCAGTTTTACACCAAAAATATCTTTCCCTCTCTTTTCCCACTCTTGTCTAAGTATTCCACCTCAGTAAAATATCCTGATGTATCTTGATATAAAGATCCAGCGGATCTTGACATAAAGTATTTGAAACATTTCTGAAAGGTAAAAATGGGTCAAATAATTATAGTATTTTATCACCATTCCCAGCTACCCTCTCCATCCCAACCTCTCCCTTCTCCCATGTTGTTTTTATACTAGGGAACATTTCCACCGTATCATTTCTTTTGCTGTGTTGTGATGTGTTTTCTAATTTTAACACCGATCAGAGCAGTTAAAGAGACATTTGAGGTAGCAGCTAGCTACCACCTCTATCCTGCCACTCATCACACTTTCATAAGGACAGAAGCCTTTGCTTCTCCTCCATCAGAGGCCTATGAGCTGCACAAGTACCAATGGGATTTGTCTTGCTTGATGTTTTATCTCCAGTAATCAGTACAATGGCAGAGTGGGCACATGCTAAGTATTTTTTAAATTATGATGGAAGCTGTTGTTTGTAAGATCATTTACTGAGGCTTTCTGAGCTGCTTAACCATCTCTGTTTGGCCAGCATTCTCAGTAGCCTACTTGGACAGGACTGGTGGGGAAAGGGAACAGTCTCGCTACTAGCCAGGAGTGGCTCTCCCTCTAATAACAGCCCGCACTCGGCTAACTGCTTTCCCTGAGATGATGGGGGTCGCTGTTGTCAGCCTACAGTAACTCAGAGACATGACAGCATGTTTAAGCTGGAGGAAACTGTGGGTCTATGTGGGCTACAGGAAACAGAGCTGACCATTTTTTTTTTGTTGCTGTTGGTTTGGTCCAGCAATTCTCCCTACAAAAGAGTTATTGTGTCTGTAGAGATCGGATCAGGGAAACAGTCGTTTACCTTTTTTTCTAAGAAGATTGTGTTTTTTCATCTTGTTATTGGCATTAGGCGTGTCTCCAGATGAACTTTCCAAGTGAACTATTTTTCAGAAATGTTCTCAGAAAATAACACCTGTTTTGACCACAGGACAACTAAGCCAATGAAAGGATAAAAGGTAAAGGAAGGAGTATTTTCTCTGGCTTCAGCCCGGCACAGCTGCTGTGTCTATCAGTGGGAGAGTGCACGCCTTCTTTTCCAGTATCAACTTCTAGTCACACCTAGAGTGGATCATGGTACATCAGTATAACTTGTTTACAAACATTACGTTACTAGGAGGGACCTCATTCGAGCCCCTCGTAAAATTTACATTTCACATTTCCAAGTTAGTGATACAGATCTTGAGTACAGTAAATCTGAAAACCAGCAGTGTCAAGATTCATGGGCTAATTTGAGAAATGCAATTTAAAACAGCACTGAGATTTCATCTCGCCCCAGAAGGTAATTTGTCTATCTTGAAGAAATCAAATAACAACAAATGCCGGCGAAGCTGTGGAGGAAAGAGAAACCCTTCTTCATGGTTGCTGGGAGTATAAACAGGGACACCCACTATGGAAATCAGCGTGCAGATTCCTCAGCAAAACTAAAACTAGAAATGTCATTTGACCCAGCTCTTCCCCTTCTAGGTATCTTCCTGAAATAGTTCAAGGCTTCATATTACGCTGATACATACATACCCATGTTCATAATAGGACAATTCATAATAGCTAAATCTTGAAAGCAGTCTATATATATGGATATATATACATAAACAGATGAACGGATTTAAAAAAGGTGATATTTATACACCTTCTGCCATAAAGAAGGATAAACTTGAGTCATTTGTGGGAAAATGTATGCTGGGCATGGTGGCATATGCCTATAATCCCTGCACTCAGGAAGCTGAGGCAGGAGGATTGCCGTGAGTCCAAGACCAGCCTAGGCTACATACTAAGTTCAAAGCCAGCCTGAACTACAAAGCAAAACTCTGTCACAAAAATTCAAAACCAAAATAAATAAATAAACCACATTTTCTTTATCCATTAATCTGGTCTGATAGGCCACTTCCAAGATTTAGCTATTATAAGTTGTGCTGCTATAAACATGGATCTTCATGTACAACTGTAATATTTTGACAAGGCTGTGGGAGAAAAGAAACCCTTCCACATTGTTGGTGGGAATGTAAACTAGTACAACCACTATGGAAACTAGTGTGGACATTCCTCAGAAAAGTAAAACTAAAGGGACCAGGGATATAGCTCAGTGGCATAAGCACCTGCCTGGCAAGTGCAAGGTCCTGAGTTCGATTCCTGGTACCAAAAAAAAAAAAAATTAAACCTAGAAATTCCATTTGACCCACCCTAGTCCCCTTCTAGGTATCATCCTAATAGGTTGTATTTTCAAGTGGGTACTCCTGAACACAGGACTGAAGAGGAAGTAAACCCAAGTGGATGGCCAATGGGTGGAGTCACTCTCTGTTTCTGTTTTCCCTGGAGTTTCTAGTTTGGGAATTCAGCTACTGAAAGGCAGCTGGTGCCAGTGGTCACTCTAAAGAAGCTACCATGTAACCACTGGAAGCCTCTCTAATCTCTATAAATTCAAACCTTCATGAGTTTTCCAGCCCGAGATTTTTTGTTTTGTTTTGTATTGGTATGGCTCTCAGATGTTGTCTAATAAATGTCCTTTCTTTTAGAGAAAGTACCTTAAATAAGGAATTGGAAACTATGAGATCATCCTTCTTTGTGTACGTCCTGCATCATCTTGTTTACCAGAAGTAACCCAGAATTCAAAACCCTGATAAAACAGCTCTTAATTAAGTCTAACTGCTATTGCTTGTTGCAGGGAATAGGTAAAAAAAAAAACTCTGCAAGTTCCTACATATTTAAGCGGGCAGTAACTGTCTAAGTGACTCAATCACATATTCTTAAAACATCCAGGAAACTTGCTTTTAGGACTCTTAGCAGTGGACAGACAGAATAAAATCTGAAGTGTTTATTCTCTTTAATCCTCTGTAGTCCCTGGAGACTGAATGCTTGTGTTCTTCCCGAATTCATATTTTGAAATCCAACTTTCAATGTGATGACATTAGCGAGTGTACCTTTGAGTGGTGATTAGGTCATAAGGCAACATCCTAAAGACTGGGGCTTTCAGTAAAAGAGACCTCTTACAGGTGCAGGCCTTTTGCAGATAGGAAGGGGACCTAGGATGGGGGAAGAAGGGAGGAGAGAAAGGGGAAGGAAAAAGGATTAAGATGTGATATGTATATAAGCAAACTTCCCATGAATGACTTATTATGTATAACAAACATGCACTCATAAAAAAAGAGCACAATGCCTTATAAAGGATAACCTGGAGAGCACCCTGCGCCTTGCTGCTTGCACCAGGGTTCATGCAGTGAATTGACATGTAGGAACCAGGATGTGTACCCTCACCAGAACCCAAATCTAGCAGCACTGGGATCTCAGACTTCCCAGCCTTTAGAGCTGTGAGAAATATGTTTCTAGCGCTAGTAAGCCACCCACTCTCTGGTAATTTATTACATGCACTAGTTTAAATGTGTAAAAACAGCTTCTGTTTTGAAAGCCAAGCAAACAACAGCAATTACTTCTGTTGATTCTTTTATGATGTCACAAGGGAGAATGATTTAATTGAATTAAGTTCCTGACTCCTATAACCAAAGAATCACAAAGTGCAAGTGGGACCACAGGGAGCTTCTAGTTTGACCTTCTGTAATGTAACGACTGCAAAGCCTGAGCCCCAGAGAGAAAAAATAGTTTCCCCAAGGGATCCTAGTAAGATCACTGAAAAAGGGGCAAGAACCCAGGTCTGCTAACTCCCCCTAATTGATGGAGCTTTCTGCACACTCCACCACTTTCCATTTATCATTCTGTTCTTGGAGCACTTGATTGCCCACTAAGAAGAGGACAAGCAGCTAACTGGAAAGAGCCTTCTATTTGGGGGATGATGGATTCTAGCTTTCTTGGGTCACTGACTCCAAGACACTACGGTGAAACGATCAGCCCACGTGTCCAGACACACATTCACTTCCAGAGACACAGATGCATGCTCTGCTGGCATTTTCAAAGACTGGCCCTCAGCGGAAGTGGTGGTGTCTGTTGTTCTGATGTGGTGTCTCTCCTAATGTCCCCAAGGCAGCTTCAAACATGGTTCATACTTTATTATACTGTTCCTCCAGTAACCTTTTAAGTAAAATTGTCTTTTTACATTTAGGCAAGATGAAACCCTTTTTTAGTACCCACTTTCACCTTCTTTGTGTGAAAGAATGTTGTGGGAACTAAAATGGGTCTAAAATAAGGAACTGAACAAACTAAAGGGGGTGGGGAGGAAGTAGCGGGAGAATTGAGTTGTGTACACGTAGCAATTCCCCACCAGGAATGTAGCCATTGTGTTCTGCAAATAGGTACTAAT
The DNA here is from genome assembly GCF_000276665.1 of Chinchilla lanigera. Taxonomy (NCBI): domain Eukaryota; kingdom Metazoa; phylum Chordata; class Mammalia; order Rodentia; family Chinchillidae; genus Chinchilla; species Chinchilla lanigera. The sequence continues at coordinate 21,763,713 of NW_004955413.1, forward strand.
AAAATTTTTAAGAATTCTTTTAAAAACTAAAGGAATGAGAAAAAATTTCTCTACAGGAATCTAATGAGGTAGAAATGTTTAACCAAGGAAGAGACAGTTCACTGGTGATATAAGGGCAAAAAAAAAAAAAAAATACATTAAGAGATACTGAAGGAGGGATTGCCTTATTGAAAAATAAACTGCTTCTCTTTGAGATAACTTCAAATTTGAGGTTCTGTGATGTTATATTATCACCAAAAGTAATTTAAAATGGATATGTATGATAAATTCTATAAATGTGATTATAAGAAACTGTTAATCTGTTTTTGAAAATAGTTGCCTTAGTTTTTCTGTATCATTACTGACACTTAATATTGTCAGCTTAAAAATAACCATCCTAGTAACTCTGCAGTTTTTATATCCTACTTAAGAACTCTGCAAAATCCAAGTTCATAAAGTTTTCTTCTCTTAGTCTTATAGCCTTAATTCTTGCATTTAGGTATAATTCCTGATTTTTCAAATCTGAAATTGAAATGTGAGACACAAAAATCAGGGAACGGTTTTAGCAATCCTTCATCAGAAAAATGGAAAGCCTTGTGCAACAGGTATGAGGGTAAGTATATTTAAATCTTTTTATAATTTACAAATACAGCAAATAATCTTTTCAATATTTCTTGGGATTCTGTATGTAAAATATACAATCAGGAAATGTGGGCAGGCAAGGTGGTCCAGAAGTGATAGATTTACTTCTTTCTAATGCATCCCATTTATTAAAGAGGTAAGGCATGAGACTTTTCTAATATAGAATTTTTTAAAAGCAGCATGTATTCAACTGAGAAGCATAAGGTGTAGGCCAGTGATTCTCAATGGAGCGTGGAGAAAAGACCAAGGAACCAACCCCCTGTATGGAGGCACACTAGAATCACTGGGGAGATTCTCTGAAATTATCCATGCCCCTCACCTCGGTGCTAAGATTCTGATAAAAATGCTCCCTTTATTCACTGAGAATCAGTGCATAATGAAACACTGCTACTAGGGGACATAATTACCTTCCCTCTAACTTGCTGTTGGAAAAGGCTTTGTATCAAGGCTGTAAGAAGCACTTCGGCGTTGTCTACTGAGAATTCACGGATGGGTTTAAACTGAGTCTTGGGGAAAGCATAAGGCTTGAGCAGACAGAGAGGGTGGAGACCATTCCAGAAAAAAAATTAACACATTCATTTTCCCCAAGAGTAAATTAACAAAAAAAGATAAATCTGGAAGATTATATAAGGGTTAAATTGTAGAATATAAACTCTATAGCAGTGGGGACATTATCTTTTGTATGTTTAACAATAGAACAGTGTCTGATTTGTTATAGGGCTTCACAGGTATCTAGAAGTCTTGACTGTCAAATTAAAGATTTAGGACATTATCTTCCAGCACCTAGTCAGTGCAGAATAAATGATGAGAATAGTGAAGATACGGGCCCAGGATTCCAATAGGAGCGTGGGATGAAGCAATAGATGGGAAAGCTGTGGAATGGAAAGAAAGCAAAGTCAAGGACCAACCTCCTGGGAATGTTTAAAGAGAGAAGAGTGAGATGAAAGAAAACCTAAAAAAGATTTTTTAAAATGCATTGTTAGATAATAAATATGACAAATATTTCACTTTGTAATTTAAAAATTCTTCCATACAACATTAGGTAAAACAGGCATAATTTCTCCTAGTTTACACAGACTTCAGAGGAATGAAGAGATGATGCTATAAAGGTAAAACAGTGTTATGGTTGTGTCTGGATGTCCTGTCAAATCTTCATGAGGTCATGAGGGCGGGCTTTTTGGAGGTGGCTGAATCTCGAGTTTGTGATTGGTTCATTGTCTAGTGTTGGGATGGATGGTGTGAGTGCCGCACTGGGCCTTAGGGTGGGTAGCCTGAATACAGTATAAGGGAGAAAAAGAGACTAGTTCCTCCCTTTTGCCCCTTTTGCTCTTGGAGCCAGCTGATTACGAATTAAAAGCTCTGCAAACTGTGAGCTAAATGAACCTTTCCCTCTTTAACTTTGGGTGTCAGGTAGTTTGTCTCAGCAACAAATGAGAGAAAAGTAACCAAGACAGACAAGAACCAAGCAAGTCAAAAACAAAGAGTTGAGGTATGTTAAGATGGTGGGTGATAGCTCTGCAGTACAGTGTTTGCCTAGCCTGTGTGAGGCCCTGAGTTCAGTATCCAATACTGAAGAAAAGAAGCCATTAAGGGTAAATCTGTCAGATTTCAATCAGGAGACAGAAAGTACCCAGCAGTATTTTAAACAGAGGGACTAACCTAGGACAGGGGAGTAACTAAAAAGGATGTAAAGAGAGCTCAGAAGGGTATCAGGTGGTAGACAGTAACTGAGGAAGGAAGAACTTGGGAGAGGGACCTCTCCCCATAGGGTGGGTTAATACTTTGTTAGGAGAAGTGTGACTGCAGTCCAATGTGGCGGGGAAGTTTTCCAGGTTGCGTGTGCCACAGCTCGTCCGTAGTCACCAGGAAGCCAGGAACAGCCACGCAGAGCACAGGTGATCCAGGCAGGTGGGCACGTGTCCCAAGTGAGTTAGTCCTCTGCCGACATGAGGTCTGGAGTGTGCCAGTGTCTACGTCAGGAGCATCGTGGTGAAGCGATCAGTTGAGCCTGGGCTGGGCTACAGGTCACTGGGCAGTTGGCAGCTGGGGCAGAGTGACACTCAGTGTCCCCTCCACACATGCTAGGCACACTGAAACCGGAAGACACCTCTACCTCCCACGTTCTTTCCATCATCCTCTACTGACAGACCTTAGCACTGTGTTCACCAAAAAAATTTTAAAACGACCCACTGGTTTGGGGGAAGTATTGGCTTGTACCCCAAAAGGGTTTTTTATGTTTTTAATGAAAGTATGTTAGAGCACCAGTATCTCAGACTCTTACTAAGTATAATTTGAATGGTTTGAATTTTTTAAAAAATGTTGGGTGCTTCATTCAAATCATCATGGCAAATATTTTCTTCCAGCAACTGTGAGAGCACTTAGAACAGAACAACCTGCCTTTAAGTCGCAGTTTCTGGGGGACAATGTTTGTCATAAATCAATCCACTTTCCAAGATGAGTCTGAGTCCTCCATCTCGGAAACAACCTGGTTACCCAAAAGTGAGCAGCTCTCTCCTGCCTCTTCCAGGACACTCAATTTTTGCCAAATTCCCAACTCACTGCGTGCACAAGCGCGCCAGTGACGCTGTCCATCGCAGTTTGACCTGCCCCTTCCTCTTATGTGTGTGTGGTGGGTAATTAAATAAATTATAACTTACAAATCCATGGCAAATAGCTGGAATCTTTTTTGCTTAGCACAAGGGAACTAAAATTTTGGCTTGCAAGACTTTAGCCAGTCTGACTAGAGATTCTTCCATCAGCTGCAACACCAAGAGGTAACTGTCCCCTAAAATTAACTGTTAGAGAAAGCACAGAATAACATAGTAACTCACATCCCCACAGGCGCTCTGCATTTCCTATAGCTTCCATTCTTCAGACCTGGCTTACAAAGCCAGCCTTTCCTCAGCCACGAGAGCTGCTGTGTCCAGGTCAGCAGATCAAGATGGGGACGATCCAGAGTTGGGCTTCCTGTTAAGATGCTTGGAAGCATTGGCTTCCTCCTGGGCACATTATGACGGGCAGAAGAGCCTTTGGAGTGTAACCAGGTTTTCAGAATCGGGTTTATATTCAGCATTAATAACTCAAGCACTGTGCCCTAGGGCACATTTTTCCCCCTTATGAAATTTGTGGAAAGAAAAATCTAGTTTCATAATTAAATCAGTCTGGGGGGAAAAAAAAGTTAAATGCTGGGAGCTGGTCTGTTATTACATGGGCGATACCAGAGCTAAGAGGCAGTAAATTGACAACTGGCACAAGTGGCTATCTGATGTTTTCAAGGATGCCCGGATATGGCTGGATTTTTCCAGAGTGTGTGAAACTGACCTTTGGGTGCTGGGAGAGGGCTGGGGTGGAGCAGGCAGAGAAAGTACTGATACGAATTGATAGCAGGAGTGATGATTCAGGTTCACATAGCACATTTTAGCAACCCTAGAGGAAAGTGAAAGACATCATGCACCAGCATCTCTTTCTAAAGTCCAGAAAGCAGAAAAAGAGTGGTAAGCCACTCCTGGTCCCCTACCTAAGCTGGTCTTTGGCCTGCAGCAACATCCTGAGTGTTACAGCTGAGCAGGACTGAGTGGCTGTGGCAGGCAGCTTCCTCAGAGGATCACCAGGGAGGGTGTTACTTCCAGAGGGGGAACAGAGGTGCGGAGAGGGCAGCAACCCGGAAGTCTTTTACAGGGACACAGATGAAAATGGGAGTAAAACTGACTCGGAGGAGAGCTTTTATTCTTGCTGTGTTCTGTTTTACACTTAAAATCTACTGTTACCTAATTAATTTTTGAAGAGTATGTATTAACTTCCAGCTGTAGAGGGCTGCAGGACAGCGTCACTAAAGAAACGAGGAAAGGCAGACACCCAGGTCATAATGCAGAAATGGCCTTTCTCTCGTGCTCGTTTCATAATCGCTACCTATCCCACGGTGGTATTTTGGGTTGCGGCAGTTTTTAACTCTCCATGACTTGATGCAAAACATATGAAAACAAAAGGGTTCTAAACTTTCAACATGGCTGTGAAGACAGATAAAAGCTATTTCTATTTCCCCCTCACAGGAAATACTGATTAAGCTCAAATATTGCTGCTTTTGTTTTTAAGCAGTTTGAGGTGCAGTAGAGCGATACCCAGTTACCTAAGCGACGCTACTTTTATTGAGTCAAGGGACACCAATAATAAGTGTCTGGTGTGTCGGCGGGGGGGGTGATGTTCCTGGCAACCTTTTGTCCCTGAATTGGATCAGAAAGGTTTCAGTGATACCAAATTTTGTGCAGGTGCTGACCTGCATCTCCATGAATATTCTGTGACAACTCTGTATTCTTTGTGGTGTACCACAGACAATTCCTGTCGTTGGAAAATTACTCCGTTATCTAATTTTTCCATATGCCTTTCAGGAGGACATATATCAGGTTTTGGTATGCACCTAAGTATCTCATCTCTGCTCTATCTGTTCAGTATTGTGTTCTTATTGGTAATAAAATACACAGAGCTCAAATTTTCCACATTGCTCTCTGTGATAATTCATGTATAGATACCTCAGAGTACCAAAGAAAAAATAAACCTATTTTAAGGGCTCATAAATACTCATGCATTATAGGGAATCCAGTCTGAGAAGAAAAGCAGTCCAATATTTGAGTTTAATAGATAGTAGCATTTAAGAGACCATCTTTAATTATCAGTCATAGTAAGTACTGTATTTACTAGATTTGGATAAAATATTTTTAGTGAATATTCAGCCATCCTAATGATTGTTTTGTGATTTCTATTTTAAGTTTGTATCTTTCATAAGGGCTTTATAAACCTGAGGTGAAAATTGTCTGTTTTTTAGGGTTTAAAAACTTGGTTTATGAGGAAACCTGACATTTATACCACAGGAGAGATCTTTAGCTGTTGAAATCAATGTTCTGCCACAGGGATAGAGCAAGGAAATGTCAGACCTCTTCCCAAAGGCAATTTCTAACTTTATGTTTCGTGTACATGTGAACAGGTTCCACTGGCTCCTGGCGTCCAGTTGCCAAGATGGCTGGAATATATTCTATCAGGACTTGGCAAAGACTGCGGTTAGAGGATGAGGCAGATCTGATCCCATTATAGTGCTAGTATGGGGATTTCTGTTTTCAACAAACACAGTTGACTTTCACCATCTTTACTGTTTCCGTGCTGGCTACAATTCAGCAGGGCGAACAAGCTTGATCTGTCTCCAAATAGGGAAGTAAGGGTGGCTGCCTGCGGTGCTTGGCTTAGTCCAAAGCAAGGGTAGGTGGGAAGAAGTAAAACTGTGTTCAGGAAAGAATGAACATTATTACAAAGGAGTGGAGACGTTTTCACAAAGTTGCTAATCAGTAGGAATTTAAAACAAAGATTAGAGTAATCCCCTGAGCTGGAAAACAACCCCCCCTGTAAATGAAATGTTGAGAACTAAGTTTTTCTTTGTTTTGCCATTTTATTTTATACTCACAGACTGTGCACCGATTAAAGTACCTTTTCTCTTTCTCTATTTCAAAAGGCAGCTTCTTGTATGCATTTTTGTCTATAAAGTTATACACTGTATTGGAATATTCTGCTAATGGTAAAGGACTTTCTGGAAAATTAGGTAGCCAGGGTGCTGTATTCTTTGAATTTTATACTGTGGTCCTGTATTTTCTATTAAGAAAGTTAAAAGACTGTTATACAAAGTTTAATAATTCATGTTGCAAGTATTTTTATCTTCCTCAAATTATTTTAAGTATAGAAATAATCATATCATTTGCTATCTTCTTCAATCTAAGTCTTGAAGATGTTTTTTCTAGCAAGTTGCCTCTAATTTCTAAACAAATTTGCATATAAAATTATAGAAAGATAGACCGAGGCAATTGCTCCCACACAGCAATTCAGAATTTATAAAGTACTTGCACATATATCGTGTTCATATTCCTTTGTTCATTTATTCACTTGTTCATTCAGGAAGAACTTGATGAGTGTCTACCCTCTCCCAGACTCCTGGGCTAAGAGTGGATAATGTGAATAAGCTGCTGTCATGGAATCCAGTGAGGTATGCAGAAATGTACAAAAAAAATGAATAAAGCATAATATAGTATAATGAATGCAATAGCAGAACCATACAGGATAGAGGCTAAATAGTAGCTTTAACACTATTTAGGAAGCATGTGTTGGCAAAACTGGATAAAGTCATGTCTACATTGGATTTTTGAAATTGAAGAAGTTCGCTATCTAGAAAAACAGAAGAGGCACTATAGGATCAAAGACAACCCTGTTTGTAGCATGATGTGTTTGGAAGCTACAATTAATCTTCTAGTGCTGGGGCCCCCTGTAAGTCAAGGGGTGGCAGGAAATGAGGCTGAGGAGGTAAGAACTTGAGTTTTGAAAAATCTTGTGGACCCCATGGAAGTTATTATATTTGAAAATCTTAGAGATGGGGGACAATATGAAAGTCCTGGGAAAATACATTAAAAAAAAATCTATTCATCTCACTCTATTTTCCTTTTCCTTGAAAGACCTAGGATTATTTTCATACTTTCTTAGACGTAATTTTTTGGTTTAGTATGTCAGCATATTTCAACAGTAAACTAAGACCATCTCATCTTCAAAACCTGTCTGGACCTGAGAGAGCTATTACTTTGGTTTCCGTTCAGCAAAGCCACACTCTTGTAGACACTGGCCTCATGACTCCAGCTCTGACTTGTAGCCCACCTATGGGCTGCTACGTAAAAGCACACAAAGTAACTCCAGGGGTCACTCCCTTCTGAGAGGGACACACATGGTCTGGATGCAGGAAGGGGAGGTAAAAATGGAGACAAAGCAAAGCAAAGGGAATGAAGAAAGAAGCAGGTACAGAAATATGAAAGAAAGAGAAGGATACAGGGAAAGAAAGGACAAAAGACAAGAAGAAAAGCACCCAGGAAAGAACAAGAGGAAGGGAAGATCAGGAAAGAGAAGAGAAGGGAAACAATGGAACAGAAATGGCCGAAGTTATTCTCAGAACAGCTGCAAGTTCAAGAGAGTCTCCGTTTCAGAAGCAAAATAAACATGCACCTGGAAACTTCCAGCATTGGCTGAAGATCCCCAACATGTCATCACTTTACAAGATCATTCTGTACAGTTCCACTGGCCTAAGGAATGTGAAGTTGCTACAGCACGGTCAGAACTAATGCCCATATTTTAAGATATAAGGTTGCAATCTGGAGATTACTTCAAAAATTTCAAAGATGACCCAGGTGACTAAAGGCTTTCTCAGCCTCAGTGATGAGGTCCACTGAAATGACAGCAAAACTAGCTGGGCGTGGTGGCACATGCCTGTAATCCCAGCACTCGGGAGGCTGAGGCAGGAGGATCATTGCGAGTTTGAGGCCAGCCTGGGCTACAAAGTGAGCTCAAGGCCAGCCTGAGCTGCATAGCAAGACCCTGTCTCAAAAAGACCAGGAAAAAAAAACCAAAAAACCAAAAAAACAAACCCGAAATGACAGCAAAACTAAGCCACCCTTTCTCTGTCTCCTTCCTACTAAAGGGCTCAATGACTTGCTGGATGCCAGAAGATGCACCATCAATTCCCAGACTATTTGCTACCTTTAGGAAGATCACTCCCAACCCTGATCCTGATTTTACGTCAAATGCTTTTGTTCCAAAGCGAGCAAGGGGATTACCAGGCCACAGAATACAGTAGCACCATAGAATTCATTTAAGGAAATGTCCTTGACAACAACCCTTGATATTCTTTCACCGTGCCTAAGGTCATTCCTTCCATGGTAGTTACTGGTAACAACTGCTTCATTCACATATTCTGACTTCCCTCGGGGTAGAACTTCTATAGTATCAATATTATTAGGAAAAATAGACTCTACAGAGGCTCCACAGAGGCACACTCTAATCCGCAGAACCAAGATACAAAAGCATCATCTTACCTGGCCTTGTTTCGGAGTCAGTCACACAGTATTTACAAGCCCTCCTTTCATTACTCAGGCACTCTCATTCCTGTGACCCTGACTCTCTGAGGCAGTAATGCAGGAGATGGGCATGCCTCTGCACTATGTTCAATGACAGCGTATCTCAGCAAATGGAGTGGCGCTGTTCTAATCTACCTGCAAAGGTCTATAGTCATGTAATAATCTCTGGACACCTTCACTATCAGCAAGAGAGACCCTGGCCGCCTCGCATTTTCTCTTTGAGTTCAATTAACTACTCATGTCCAGTGGCTAAGCCAAGAGCACCTTGATTAGCCTATGCAGACGTCAGTCCTTAAGTTTCTCAAGATTCACTGATTAGCCATTCCTACAGTAACAGTTCGAGCATAAATACATCATCTGTGTGGAATAGTACACGACTCAATTCTTTTGCCTTTACAAACTTCTTAGCTCACCAACACCTTTTTAAAGATTAATCATGTGATATGAATACAAAAACTCAATTGTGCTAAAAAAAAAACAAAAAACAAAAACTCATCATTTACTGTTATACGACTTACCTAAATCATTCCTTTTTAAACAGTCCAAATTTACAGGTCCAGTTAGACTAAGAGTATGGACTCAAAGACTATAATGCATTTTTAAAAACTGGATACAGGCATGGAACTTCCCAGTTTTTAGTGAAGTTTCAAGAACTGGCCATATTTTTCCAGGGAACAGTTTATTCTGGGTTCTACTGAAATGTTAGTAAATGACCCATATACCTGCACAAATTTATTGACAGCCAGCTATGGGACTATTTCTGACATCTAGGGGAAGACAGTGCTGGTTGTTCAGTTTTTTCTTTGCCAGTGTTTTCAAATGCTAATAAGCAATAATCAGCTAGATGATTAAAATGGAGTAATCTTCCCTGTAGTTTCCAATATTTTTATGGGGAACATAGAGATTTGGGAGAGGAAGAAATTTTTCAAGACTGTCAGTGTGGATTAACTAATGGGCAACTTGTCACACCCAGCTGAACTGAAGCAAGGACTGTTGCCAACAGTATAAAGGGAGAACTGGAGGGGAACATGTGCTGTTGATTCTTCTGCAGAAGCTTGTCACAGTGCCTTTCCTGATATGAATTCAGCTGTTCTCATGGTTGGAGGAGCTCGGGTCCATGTTGTTGCTGAGGATGGCTGTGGTTCTTTTCAGGGGAGCTCTGGGTCCTTACCCTGAGGGTCACTTCCTGGCTCTGGTGCAGATCCTTCAGCCTGTTGGTATAGAGTCTTCATCCTGCTGGTGCAGGCTTTCTAGTTTTCACCACTGACCTCTGGGCCTTCCCAGTGCAGATCCTTGATACAGACTTGCATGAGACATTGCCATGGGATCCAGGCCCTCAGCTGGATTCTTTTGATCTCTAGTGCATGGACAGATCTGTACTCTTCTGCACTTGACTCTTGGGTGAATATTATAAAATAATCCTGTAAATTATGTGTCCTGTATTAAATCTTTTCCCTTGTCAACCTCCATTACAACAGTAAGAACATTCACCCAACCACAGTACCCATCTTATGCAACATTAGTATTAGTTTTATCACAGATTATAGACCTGCTAGGAAACTATCACTTAGACCGTGCTCTGTTATTATCCTTACACTGTCTCAGACACTAGTCATCTCTTGCAATTTTATGGGCCACCATAGTCAGAAAATGCTTGCTAACAGTATCAGTCTCTACCGCTAGTTAAGGCCATCTTCTTTTGTTTTGCTTATTTATCTCATGATATACTGCAAATACAGGCAGTATGGTGATTAGGAACTCAGTATCAGAGATATGGTTTGATTTCTAGTTCTATAATTTACTATGTGTGACCCTGGGTACTATGGATCATTTTACTTTCATATATTATCCTCTTGTTTCAAATTGAAGCATAAATGTATGGGAAATTTCAGGGAGTTTTAATTTGAAGGTGTTTAAAAACAAAAATAAAAACAAAAAACCCTGAGGTAAATGTCTAAGTGCTCACCACCTCACGACTCACCACAGCTTTCAGAGACATTATTTACGCAAACAAGGCCAGTTTGTCACTAAGTCTGAAATGCTTCAGCTAACAAATCTGGATAACAGGCACTCTGCTTTCTGAGTCTCAGGAACCTGAGGTCACGTTACCCCCAGGTGAGTAATCCTACCACCCAGGAATGTAAGGCCCATGAAACCTGAGCCTGCTTTTTATTCAGCAGGAACACATCCCCCTGGTAGAGCTTACACTGATACATCTACGCCATAAACATGCAGCGGCACCCAGATCTCACTTTCACATAGTCCTTCTGTCCATCAGGCAATTGCCCCTTGATTCACTTGTTTAGTTTTTGGTTCCTCAGTCACTGTTTTATTTTTTCCTTTTGTTTACAGTAGCATGACAATTCTCCCTTCCAACTCTGCCAGCCACAACAGCTAGTCACCTGACTTTGTAAAACTGTATCACAGCCGTGTGTGAAAAATGTGCCACCGAATCTTCCTTCTCAGAATCAAACTATCCATGGAGAGCCTCCATTGGTTTCGCTTGATATTTAACTGAAATTGAAGCACTATCCATTACCGTTTCTGTTCCATTGGACGGTTTTTGTCTTAAGCCTTGAAATTTTCTGTTGAGCTTTTAAACACACACACACACACACACACACACACACACACACACGAATTTACACTCTTTACCAAAAGGCTTTTCTAAAGCCCCCTAACTGAGCAAATTTCAAGGTCTTTTTCCCTACCGCAATGAAGGATTTGCAAAGTAACAAACCCCATGGGTACGTGGAATCCACATCCAGGCTGCAATACAAAATCGTACAGATGAGGGTGAAAGGAAAGGTGAAAAAGGGAGGGAGAAGGGTAAGAAAGAGGCAGCCAAGGGTCAGACTCTTGACTGTAACAGCTCCACATCAAAGGCTAAAAACAGATGAAAGGCTGCCCCCTTCAGTCCTCTCTGGAGTTACTTATGTGCTACCCAATTTCAGGAGGGCCTCCCAAGGCATCCGTATAGCCACTGGGTTTCAACAGCTGTTTCCCCACTTCCCTATGTAAATCAGATCAAAAAGTAAACACAAGGAAACAAGTCAACCATCAAGACGACTTTAGACATTTAAATAAAGACGCTTATTTGTTGAAATTCATTTTATTTCTTGTTTGTTCCTGTTATACCTATTCAGTTAAGTTGCTAACAACTGCTAGGCATTCCCCCTGACACATTTTAAGATCAGGGAGATGGCAACTCAACACTTGCAATAAAGTCAGTGAATCAATGTCAGTATCTTTCAGGCTTAGAGAGCAGGCTGCAGGCCGGGGGTGGTGCAATCCCAGCACTCGGGAGGCTGAGGCAGGAGGATGGCTGCAAGTTTGAGGCCAGCCTGTGCTACACAGTGAGTTCAAGTCCAGCCTGAAACGCAGAGAGACCCTGTCTCAAAAAAAAAACAAAAAAAACCTTAGAAAGTGGGCTGCAATTTAGCAAAACTCATCAAATACTAATATATGGGTGTCCCCTAGAATTGGATTTTCAGTATTCATCTCAGGATTTAGGTTTTGTGTCACTGAATTGGGGGCTTGACCACTGAATTGAAGCTGTTCAGTACTCCTACCACACTTACACATTATACACACACAAAGCTTCCATGTCATATATATATAATTTTTTTTGTATCAGGACTTGAACTCAGGACTCTGCACTTGACAGGCAGGCACTTGTGCCACTGAGTTATATCCCCGGCCCCCACTTATTTATAAAAAAAAAGAACAATTTGTTTTCTGTTAAACTATCTAAACTCCAGTACCGTGAGATTGTATTAACCATCCTGAAAGCAGTGTCTACTTGTAATCCTGGTATAACAAAGTCTTACATTTAGCCAAAGGCAGTTCTTTGAAATGATGTCTAAGCAAAAACACAGGAAAAAAAATGTTTCCACTAAGGTAACCTGAAGAAAAATGTCCGTTTGAACCTCACGTATGCTATGTTGCCAGAATACAAAATGGGCACAACTGAGAATATTAAGTAGTGGAGTCTGCTTTACTCTGGATCCAGAAAATAGGTCGTTACTTGAAGACAGCATTTCTGCTTCATCTAACATAGAAAATAGCATCTGAATTAGAAAAGTTCTTCTGGCTTTTCTAGTAAATATATCTGTATCTATATACTGATATATACTGATACTGTTATGACAGTGGTAGCGAATGTAGCATACCATTGCTGTAAAACTAAGCTCTTCTTGTTCCACAGACTCGTGTTTCAAAGGCGAACCTTTATAGGACTGACCACAGAATGGGTGTGCTAAGGCCTGGCAGGAGACCCACCCCTAAGTGTGATGTTTTACCTTCTCCTCGGTAGTCTTCTCCACATTACCTAGGTAAATAACACTATCTCCGCTATATACAAGAGCAGCCAGGGCCTAACCTCCCAATCAATTCCTACTCCATTACAAAATGGGTCTCATAAGCCAGGGGAAAGGTTAACCAGCATTGCAGGAAATGCATATGCATTAACAACTTTGAGAACAGGGCTAATTCATTTATAAGCTAGATAAAACAAACAAAGGCTAAGTCAAATTGTCAAAAGACAAATACTAATCTGTCCTTTGTGTTAACTGCAATGAATTCTAATCACTTATTTCCCCTTAGAAACCCAGATAGCTGACTCTCACCCTGACCATCACTATCAGAAACAAACCGTGTAATGACTCCTCCATTACAGCAAATAATTCCACCACTGGCAACACCACCTTCAAATATGAGAAGAGCTATAAATTGCAAACCCAAGGTACAACCCTCACTATACAACCTTCATCATAAAAGGTATGATAAATTTAACAGCAACATGGAAAGTAAATTCCTACCTTGAACTTTAACCCATGAGCTCATGGGAGAAATTTTATGGAATGTTTACCTTCCATGGTATTTTATCTTTGTTTTTTTTTGTTGTTTTTTTTTCCAGTACCGGCAATTGAACTCACGACCTTGTGCTTGCCAGGTAGGCACTGTGCCGCTGAGCTAAATCCCCAGCCCCAGTATTTTATCTCGAATGTATGAACAAGCTCATCACACTGACCTAAAAAGTGATTATCAAAAAATAAGCTTCCTTCAGTTCTATCAAGCTACCACGGCAGGCAAGGACGTTTTTCTATTAACATATTTCTGAAACAGTTGACAACATCCACTTAACTTCATCCGAATAACATTTTAATGGCTGCATTCAGTTTCTCTTCCCATGATTCCAAGGAAACAGGCTTTCGGAAGTCATTCCCGGCATCCTGGATGGCATATCCAAAGGCATTGTTTTTATCCTCAGCAATCTCAGTACCTCCACAGCTCCCATAACACGTCTTTTTCTTACCTCCCTGACCTGTTTTCCCTTCCCTTCTATCTTTTAAATATGATCCCTAAGGTCTGCCCTTGAACTTGGCGAAATTTAGATAAATTTGTGATATCCATACTCACCCCTCTGCATCTATGGGTGACTGGTTCCAGACACCCTCTCCCCATACACACAACCCCAAGGACACCAAAATCCACGATGCTCAAGTCTATTATGTAAAATGGTACAGAAATAGGCAAAATGCAAACCCCAACTGCCTTGAATTTCCTCCCTACCTCAGCCAGAGGGCCTATCAAAAATATAAAAAACAAATACCATTTGATCCACATACACCAGTTCTGAGTACACTGTCCGAAGAATTAAAAAACAGCATTGTATAGTAACACATGCCTATCTGTTTACAGCGGCACAGTTCACAACAGCTAAGCTGAGCTACACTGTCTTCATACTGAGCAGCATCCCAATGTCTTTAACTTTTAATTTTGAGACAGCGTCTCACTAGGTTACCCAGGCTGGACTCAAATTTGTGATCTTGTGTTGGGATTACAGGTGTGAGCCACCACACTTGGCTTCTCCATATATTTTTCATTGATGGCTGATCAAACCCAAGCATACAGAAAGCCAACCGTATTTTAAAATAGAACAGCACTTTTCTCCTTTAATGGTCTAAATAGTTTACTACTCTATTCTTTACTAAAAAAAGTTAATTATGGGTCATTTCACTCAATATCATCTTTTCTCCCTCAGATCTTCTCATTTTTCAGTGATTTCTGAGTAGCTATGGAATTCATTTAAAAATGTTATAAATAAAATCATTCCTAACCTGGTGCTAAATTCAGTTTGTACCATTCTCTAGGAAGTCCTTTTTTCAATATATATATAAGCCACTAATTTGATTTCGTTTGACTTCAAATGGGATATAAAGACAAATATATCAACTAAACCACACAAAATAGCCAACAGTCAATTGTATTTTGCATGGAATGGATATTTTCATATGGTTTAATCTACTATGTTCATTTTAATCACTGAAATATAGATTTCAAACTTCATTAAGCATAACTTCAGAATCTGGAATTTCCTAAACTAAGTCTAATGCTTCAAATCTTTATGTTAAGATGGAGAGGTCTATATTTGCTCTTTGGCAGCACCTCCAAAACAAATCAGCATCCGGGTGCTTTTGTTCCCCACATGTACAATTATATTGATGGTTTTATTTGAAATGTGCTAAAAATAACAAAGCAAATAACTTAGTGCTTCATAAAATGTTCTTAAATATTATAGACTGTCTGCCCAGAAATAAGGGTGTCTTACTGCGTTGTAAAATCAGGAATACAGGTGCTGTATTGAAGAATTCAAACAATTGGTGACAATTCTTCAAAATGAAGTTGTGTATTATTTAAGTTGACTTTCAAAACTTACAGAAAGCATCAGTGTCAATCAATCTATACAATGATAATTCTATAAGCTGTAATGACGGTTGTATATGTCCATATGGTGATTTTGAATAATATTCAAATATACTGGAAGTTTTTGGAGTAAATCTGTGTTTATGGCTGTGTATAATGGTTTGTCAAACATACCATATGCTAAGAGGACTATAAACATTTTGCCTTTTAGTTATAATTATAAAAACAAATGAACCAGGCGTGGTGGCGCACTCCTGTAATCCCAGCACCTGGGAGGCTGAGGCAGGAGAATCACTGTGAGTTCGAAACCATTTTGATTTGAATACAAACCACTGAGCTCAAGGCCAGCCTGAACTGCACAGCAAGACCCTGTCTCAAAAAAACAAAAAAAACCCCAAAAAACAAAAAACCTAAAACAACCCCAAATGAGCTATTAATAGAATCTCAATATAAATAAAAGTCCATTTATTCTCTAGGGGGTAACTTTGATTCCTGCCATTATTAAAATTGGACTTAAGGTTGCAATACAGATGAACAATACAAGAAGTTTTTTCCCTTCTCTAGTAAACAGTAAAGGAAAAAGTTGACAAACCTATAGTGTTTAACACTGGAATAACATGTTTCTTACAGCATGTTATAGGCTTTCAGAGGAAAAGCATAGAAAGGCTCACAACATATACCAGGAGCCATGACATTTCTGAAGAATGAAATGCGGAAACCAAAATTTTACACATGGATAAAAATAGTCCAGTAACTTTCCTTTCTTCTATGACTGTGAATTCCTCTCTTTCATGCTTCTCTTTGCATATGAAAAATTAATGGACAGAAAATTTTTAGCAGAAAGAACTAGCAAATATAAATTTATACCAACTATCTGAAAATTCTGCTTTTAAGTAACACACACACCCAATTAGTCAAAGGCAAAGTAACTAAAAAACAAATGAAAGCAGTATTTTTAGTAAAGTACCCCTCTCTCCTTCCTTATATATGGTATCACAAATTCACCTACACTCTGATCCAGCTTTTAAAAATTTCTAAAGGTTGTTGTTTGTCATTAAATGAATAAATCCCTTTTGTCTAAAGTGATACTTCCCAAAAAAGCAATACTCCAATATTATACATTTCCGATATTTTAATATTTTTATTGGCAAAGAGAAGCCTAAGAATTTTTTTAAAAAACATTTCCAGAGGCAACACCTTTTACCATAAAATAAATTTATGTGACTTGGGAGGACAAATCTCAAATGTATGTTTTTGCTTATATGCCAATTTTATAATTAGTACAAAAAAGTTTGTTGAAATATTTTAAAAATGTAAAAACCAGCCTAGCAACGTAGCTATACAATCTCGCTGTAAAAGTACTTGTATCAAATCTGCCCAAAATATTTTTGCAATATACTAAATTTCATTCCTCAAGTTCCTGCTCACTGTCGACTTGCTTTTCCATTTTCTGTTGTCTCCATCCTGAAAAAAACAAGGGGAAAAAAAAAATCAGTAAAATTAAAAATTAATACATTAACTATCGACATTTCTTCTACTTTTATCTACCTTACACATCGACACTAAGATTTACTATATTCACAGAATAGAACACGGGCAGCTCAGGAAAGGATGAAGAGTCCTCTACTTAGTCAAACTTCCTCATTTTGCAGAGGAGGTAAAATTGAGCTCGGAGAGAATAAGTGACTTTCCCAAGCTTACATTTCTAGTTTGTTCACTGTACCACTCACTCTTCACGCAAAACATGGGAAAAATCTCCACCACTTAGACAAGCTTTCTTTTCCACTAGGTATGATACTCATTTGCCATTACATTTTATGATTTCTTCTAAAACATTTATTAAGATCATTAGATCTGAGATTTATTCTATTATATCCAATATTTCTGACTGTATTTTGATTATTTAACAGGGAAAACATTTTACCCTTATTATTTTATACAGAGTCAGTGTTGCCTCCTAGGCGTTCTCTGTAATTTTCCTTCTGTGATGCTTACTAAACATGGAAAAAATAATGCCTTAAATGGTAATACTTTCAGGGTTATAATCAATACCAGTTAATGTTTCTGCCTTATAGATATCATGTACTAAGCAGTAAAAACTTGCTGAGCACAACCAACAAGCAGTGTTTATCAAGACCCCACCCAGGTAACTAACAAAACCAGCTTCTACCATGAAGAACACAAACCCGTTTTCCTCCTTGAGATGTTGGTACAACTCTGCTCTGTTATTAACGGAGTTCAAACGTCCAGCAAACTCTTGATGTTTTCTGGAATTGGCAGTGTTGATCCTATTACACCACAGGGATAATAAGGACACTGGTCCTGGTGTTGTATTAGAAAGAAAAGAAACAAAGGTAGGAAATTTTATTATTTGGAAATTCACATATTTAACGAACTGCCCTTTAATTCTATTCTTCATTTTATCTAAGTAAGGCAACTGCACCTCATTTATTTATTTATTTATTTAGTTAGTTAGTTAGTTAGTCAGTCAGTCAGTCAGTCAGTCAGTCAGTCAGTCAGTCAGTCTTTTGGAGACAGGATCTCACTTTGCAGTTCAAACGGGCCTTGAGCTCACTTTGTAGCCCAGGCTGGCCTTGAATTCGCAATGATCCTCCTGCCTCAGCCTCCCGAGTGCTGGGATTACAGGCATGTGCCACCACGCCCAGCACAGCATCTCTTATTTTAAAATGTGTTTGGGGTCCCCATGACCACTCACTAGTTTCACTGCTTTTCTGAAAGGATTCAAAGGTATACACCTGGCTAAGAATTCATAACACAGTAAAGACACACACCCAGATCTGTAAGGGGAAAATTAGGCAGAGCCTAGAGAAAGTCGTATCTAGGGTTTCCTTGTTCTCTGCTTCCAATGACAGTTCACATAAAGTAGGCACTCCCTCTAGAGATAAAAAGGTAGCTGTGTGTAGCTGTGTAATCTGCCAGGAACACCCTTTTGAGACCAAAGTCCAGGGTTGTTACCAGGGACTAACTCTAGGCATTCTCAGCCTAACCAAAGAACCACAGTTTCAGACTTCTAACGGGAAAGCTGTGGTACAGTTCAAATGAGAGGCAAAATCACTTTATCTATGGCACATTTCAAAAGCCAAGCTCCCAGATGCCAGCCTAATGCCAAGCTTGAAGACAAGCTTTTCTGATGATAACAGCCTCAGGCCTGCAAAGTTAAACTCTTTCCTGCACAAGACGGTAAGACAAAAGAACTACAATAGCCCAAACATTTTAAGAAGGGAAACGAGGAGAAGGGGTGGGAGCAGCAGGAGCAGCAGTACAGTAGTAGCAGCAGTTAAGAGGGCTTTTTACTACCTGATTTCAAGACTTAAGTTGCAGTGACTATGACACACGGTACTGATGAAAGGTCAGAGTAAGAGCCCCACATGGCATAAAACAGACACCAGCAACAGCCTCCCACAGACACAGTCAAAAGACTTGTACTAAATATAGAAGAACAATTCAGGGAAGAAGGGGGATATCCAAACTCTCCAAATTACCTCTTCCACTGTCTCAATAATATTTTCATATATATGCTAATGATTCATTTTTACTAGTAGTTTTCTTAGTTTGCTGAAAATAAAGTCTGTATTATTATGTTTGTTTCTTCTTTTTAAGAATCTGAGTAACTAAAGATAATGATACACTGTATTAAAAAAGTGGACAAGATGTTTGAATGGTACCTTCACCAATGAAAACAAACACATGGCAAGTAAACAGTGGAAGTCTCATCATCATTATGCATGCAGAAACTGTAAATTAAAACAATGAACTACTACTACATACCTATTAGAAGAGCTAAAGGAACAACACGTAACCCTGGCAATACAAGTGCTGACAAGAATGCAGAGCAGGGCCAGGGATATAGCTCAGTGGCATAAGCACCTGCCTGGCAAGCGCAACGTCCTGAGTTCGATTCCCGGTACCAAAAAAAAAAAAAAAAAAATGCAGAGCAACCAGAACTCCCCTACATCGCTGGTGGGAATGCAAATTGGCACAAAGAAGACACTCAACAGTGATGAATCTCAAATGCGCCATGCCGTGTGAAAGAGAACAGCCTCAAAGAGCAGCATAATGTTTGATTTCATTTGAACTCTGAAAAAGGCATGATTGTGGGAAGATAAACACACCAGTGGTTGGTTCCCAGGGATTGGGGGTAGGGTAAGTGCAGGATGACTGCAAAGGTGCAGAACAAAGAGGTCTGGGACCGACTGCTCTGCGCTTATCAACCGTGGCAGTGGTAATATACCACTGTATACAACGTCTAAGCCCACAGAACTGCACAGCAAAGCGTCAATATTACTGTACATAAATTTTAAAGAAAATTAAAAATAAAATTATTTTATCATAAAACCAAAATATATGCATCAGAGAAAATTTAGAAAGTAAAGATAAACATAAAGAACCAAAAAAAGAAAAAAATCACCCAAAGTACCAGCTCTAAAAATAAAGTGACATCTTGGTTTTTCTGTTACTACATTTCACAGTGTGGGCTTAACGATTTTCACCAAATGGCAGGAGCACATCTGGAATAACTGAACCCAGTGGTGGCAAAAGCACGGCGCATGCGTTGCAGCAGGTTGCCTGCATCATGAAAGCCCTCAAAGGCTCGCCATCACTGGTCTAACTTTAGAACATCTAACACAGGCGCAAAGTTGCCTCTGAGGCAGCCTGGCTTCCAAAGCAGATGGAACTACAGATTAATAAAAGGCCCAGACAAACTGCTGATCAGAAGAGACATCTGATTAAGTTGTAAGACAGAATGCAAGAAAAAACAAAAACCAACTGTGGGATATTCTGGCATGTGAGAAATAATGTAATTTATCAATAGATACTCATTTCTTTTTTTTTGTGGAGGGGGGGAGTCTTTTTTTGAGACAGGGTCTCGCTCTGCAGTTCAGGCTGGCCTTGAGCTCACTTTGTAGCCCAGGCTGGTCTCAAACTTGAAACAGTCCTCCTGCCTCAGCCTCCCCAATGCTGGGATTACAGGTGTGCGCCACCATGCCTGGTTAATAGATACTTATTTCAATCCTATTATTTTCTAGACACTCTAGCATTTGTTTGAAAGGCAAATACAACAAGATCACCTCAAGGGTACACTCTGATTTCAGAGAAACTAGTGAACTGAAGAACATGATATGTTATTTATGACACGAGTATACAAAAAAACACAAAGCAACCGAAGCTGCTCCTAGGATGAACAGCCAGTAACGGTCACCTGCCAGCCCTGAGACCTTACAGAGAGGTACAGTAGCAAGACATCGGCCTGACAATGACACGCATTTTGCACATCTCCTAAAAGGACTAAGCTCAATTTTATTTTCAAGATCCCTAAGCTCTAGAATGATTTCAAGAGCTCACAACCCCAGATCATATCTTTAATGCTTAGAATTCCCGCAAGAGGAAACTAAACAGCCTATAAGTGAGATTGAAGGTTTTATAGTGAATTCCTGTTCTAAACAACGCCTTCATTTAAGCTTATTCAAACCAAGTTCTTAATTTACTAGTAAATGAGTATCCTTATATTCCTCCCTGAGCTGAGGAAGTTTCAGAAAGAGCTTTTCTTCAGTAACCTGGCACTTAATGCAGTATCAGTAATGTAAGCAGATTCATGTTTACATATTCATAATTTGTAAAGCAGACTTGATAGTAAAAGTGTTTACTTTCTGAAGGTTTTGTTCAAGGAAATAAAAGCATTACTTTTTAAAAATGTTGACAAATATATTTTCCAAATGTCTTTTCCAAGGCTGTAAATAGAAAATCCCCTAAATGATATCCAGGAATAGTTAGGAGGTCCTCCTCATGCACACAGTATTAAATGATAAAAAGAAAGCTTCACTGTAAAAATTTTCTACACATAGTTACAACGGCTGTACCTCACCTTTTGATTTTTCCACTTGTGGAGTTTCTTCCAATTCAACAAGGGGCTTTTTGTTTGGAGGTTCTGGGGAATCAGGTGAATCTTTTATAATCTCAGCTTCAGCCAACTCTTCTTTTCCATGTTCTAAAATCCCTTTCAATCTTTTAGAGGACAAACAGCGAAATGTAAAATTAAAATATCAGACGTTCACAATCACTACTTTTGCATGTCAGTATTACAAAAGATAGCCTATCTCACAAGTAAGCCTAGAGACTAAGCAGGTATTTCAATCTAAGGCAAGAAAACATAATGAATTAAACACTAATTTCCCTTTTTCTTCATAAAAATAATGTAATAATTCAGGAACTAGTCAGCTATAAAATAGGAAAAACTAAAGGAAAACTTAAGCTACCATTAAAAAGGTGAGAAATAATGTGATCTTTAAAAGATCACAATTTTCAAGATATGGACAAACTACTACTCCAAATTATAAGTAAGATTAAGAAGTTTACTATCATTTGTTTGATAGTCTAGGTAATACGAAAATGTATTTAGGTTCCACAAGTTAGGAGTTTAACTTTATACTGAGTTTTATCAGGGAACAAAAATACTTTAAAATCCACACAAGTATACCTAAAGGTCAATGGGAGCTGACTAGCACCTTTTTTTTTTATAATGAGCTAATTTTGTTTCAGAAACTCAGTAGCCCCGAGGAAAATGTGAACTTCTGAAGTCAAAGAGAATAAAAGTAGATCTATGTATTTATGGAAGAAATGATATGACTTCTAGAATTAACTGCAAAATATTCCTAAGGGGTGGTGGCGGTGAGGACAGTGAGTATGTTCCTATAAACTGAGATCTGCCATCAATTAGTAGTTGTTGAAGGCAGATGATGGCTATCTATTTTGTCTGTTATATATGTTTGAAATTTTCTCTAAGAAAAAGTTACTTTGTTTTTAAGGACTTACTACAGTGCCATTATAGAATTTGTGTTGTCTGCTTGACTTCTGGCAAGGAAGTGGAAAATGTAGTGCCAACTGTATTATGATTCTGTTTTATATTTTTATTTATAGATGTTTACTACTTTTCATGTTTTTTTTTTCCAAGCTTAACCCTGACATCACTATACAAATCATAAACTAAAAAAAGAAAGAGTGCACTGCTGAGGAATGTTTTCAGACTTAGGACCGCAGGCGCTCCCTCTGTGCTCCCATGGGTATCCTGTGCCTAACTGTAAAGGCACCTTCCGCACTGCACTGTCCTTGCTGACTTGCTTGCCTGCTTCTACCCTATGTAAGCTTCCCAGCTGGGGAGCTTGTGCCAAAGGCCTGACACATGATAGGTATTAAGCATTTAGTGAACAAAAAAAACTTGTTCTTGAAATCCATAACGCATAAAGTACATGCTGATACCAAACATCATATACTATGATTTTCAGAAGCCAGTTAGGAGAAAGTAATGCTGCTTTTGTCCTGACAGTAAAAACTTGAACCTTTTTAAGCTCCAGAAGATCCTCTATAGATTTTAAGAATGCCAAAATTGCAGTTATGAAATGAACCAGCACACACTGAATGAGATTGAACGTCTGCACGCACTCTGAGCAGATGGTCGACGCCGGGACCCTCGGACGCAGTACGGAAGGCCAAAGTTACCTCTCTGAATCCTGCCAAGACTTTTCCTGTTCATAATCTTTCACTGCCTTTTCTGACTTGTCTTCTTTGTCCTCTCGCTTTCTCCCTCGCTTCTTTCGTTCTTCTTCTTCTGGGGGTTTGCTTCTGCATGCCATCAGGCATTCCAAGACTCTCTGATGTTTCTCGGAGTTGTTGATATGGGCTCTGACAAGGGTTTCTAATTCATTCCACATGATACGGTACTGTTCATCTCTGCCGTAAAGATGTGAAATAACACTCTCAGAAATACTCTTTAAACAAATATTTAAATATTAAATAATACTGAAGTGCTACTTGCTACTGGCAAAGTAAAAGGAAATAACTAATGGACCTGTTTCCTTTATTTGACAGTTACTGGTGAAATTGTAAGTTATAATGTATCCACGTCTGCCAGTCTTTATCTCCATATACGTACATATGCATACACATAAACCTTCAAATATAACTTACATGTGGAATAAGTTACCTTTTTCTCTTTCTGAGACAGGGTCTCGCTATATAGATCAGGTTGGCCTTGAACTCACTACGTAGCCCAGACTGGACTCAAACTCAGGGCGATCCTCCTGCCTCAGCCTCCCGGACGCTGGGATTACAGGCGTGCACCACCACGCCCAGCTTGGAATAAATTATTTTAAGAAACAGTATATATCAAGTAAATGTTATGTATAAAGAAAGTAAGAAGAAAACTACCTTTTAGGGCCCTTTCCTCTTGTACCAACTGTGGAAATAGGTAGAGGATCATTTTTTCTTTCCATATCAACTAAGTTGTATATTGTTTTTTGACAGTTTAACACATCTTCTTCTGTCAAAGATTCTTTCACAATAACACTGGCTAATGGAACTACCTGTTAGATTTTTTTTTAAAAGAAAAAAGAAAATCTGTCTTGAAAAACAAATATCAAAGCATCTAGGCAGAAGTTGATTTTAATACTGACTTTAAAGATCCCCATGGTGAGGGAATCTGTAACTAACCCTCCATTCTTAATTACTAATTCTGTAACTACAGCAAATATGCATTTCATTCTGTGCTTGAGAACTGGTATCAATTACAAATTTTCTAATTTGTTTCTACAAAAAATATATATATAACTGATCTAAAAAAAACTCTCTACTTACCGCTTGCATGTTGAAAATGGTGGTTTGTGAAATAATCATTGGCCAGTAACGGGTGTGTTTTTCTAACTGATCTTTTGCTCGTTCCAAAGGGATCTCAAGACTTCCATCGATTTTATATCTGGGGTCTAGAAAAGGAGTTAATCTGTTTTCCCTCATAAATTCACCAAAATCCTAATGATAACCAAATAAGATAAAATTAGAAACTCTCTCTCGTGTTTCCAAACGGAGCACATGTAACAGTCTGCTCACCTCACCTCGTCTGGCCTGTGGTTTGCAACCACGCCTTCTCCCTGAACACAGCCCCCCAGTCTCACTTCTCTCCTTTTTTGAACTTGAAACCTATCAGCATTTATCAAACAGAAATGAAGAAAGCCTCAAATGTACTACTTTTTCCATTTGAAAAACCTGGGAATATTCATTTTATTTCACTGCTGTAGTTTCACTTTTTTCTAAGTGAATAACATTAGAAGCCCAATTTGGTTAGTTACTCAGAAAGTAACCTGACACAACATCAAAGTGTTAACATGAGTTATCTTTCAATAGTGAAATTATAGGTAATTTAAAGGATTTTTTGTTTGTTTTTTAGATATCTGTATGTTCTACATTTTCCACAATGAATACCAATCAGCTTTCTCCTTACTTAAAAAAAAAAAAAATTAAAGAAATACCTAGTCAAAAACAATCACTTAAAATGTATAATACTCTGTGGTTTACAAAGTATACTTATATAGATAAATCACATTTGTGGCACAAAGTATATTTATACAGATAAATCACATTAAATTTTTACAACCATCTCAAAGAGAAGACAGTCATAAAATACCAAATATGAAAAGGGGAAGGAGCATGAAAAATTAAAATCAGAACAAAAGGATTTCTACCAAAAAGCCACACTATTTTCTTGTATATTCCTTCCAATAATGCAAGAGTTAATTTATTTCAAGTACCAGCCATCAAAATATTTAAGTGTTTCTGCTTGGCATTTAAATGACTAGAAACTAAATTCCATTTCAAGTGTTAGCTCATTAGCCAGGTGTGGTAGGGCACACCTATAAATCCCTGCACTTGGGAGGCTGAGGCAAGAGGATTGCTGCAAGTTCGAGGCCAACCTGGGCTATAGATTGAGTTCAAGGCCAGCCGGAACTACATGTCAAGACCCTGTCTCAACGCCCTCCTCAAGAAAAAGCTCAAATAAATTTTCCTTCTCCTCTTAAAATTCCAGTGCATCAGTATACTTCTCAGTACACAATGAGCATGTAACATGGAAGACGAGGGATACATAGGTCCTTTAAGCAAGTACTACAATAAATTCACCTACATAAAATAACAAATAAATAATATTCTTCCAAACCTATTTTTTCTCACAGTTCTTAGTATACAATGGGAGCTCAGTAACTACTTGCTGACAGACTCAAAACAAGATTTATAGGAAAGGCTTACTGTAATCCGGTAGTCTGTAACTCTTCCTCCACATCCTTCACTAATTGAAGGTGGATCCTCCAGAATGGATCGAGAACTGCTAAGGACATGCAAAAAAATCTCTCCTCCATGGCTACTAAGCATATGACTAATGACTTTGGAACCTGACTTTCGTGGTTGTTCCAATAAAACAGAACGACCTGTCAAAGCAAGATTATGCTATCAGTGAGGAAATTCAAATGGGAGCACACAATGCCCACCTACGGCAAGAAAGAAAAGGCTAAGTTTAGATTATCGATCTCCAAATTTTAAGCAACACTGCTAATTTAGTATGCCTAAGTTTCAATTTCTACAACTCTGAATCCTAGCCTGAGTTTACTCTCAGATACTGCAAGATTACATAGTAATTGGGACAGCCTTCCAAAAAAAACCTAGGAATCCCTATGTTTACTGTACATTATTCAATTTCAGGTTCACATAAAATTTTTCTTCTGAACACTCAAGATGAGATGACTGGCTAATTCTCTGGTTCCTACTACTACAATACATTTTAGGAGAAGGCAGTCTCAGTTTATTTCCACAATACTGCCTCATCAGCACTGTTATGAGTGTGAATGTTCTTTTCCATGTGTGAAATGTTGTTAAATCCATATTTAACAGTCTGATATCCAAGTATGCTTAATGTAACTTATACTTACAAATTTTTTTTCACACAAAATATCACAGATTTGAAGTCACAGGTAAAAATTATATGCTGAAATGTTGAAAATACACTTACATATAATAAAGTGCTCAAACAGAAATAAATTTACATATACACTGTAATTTAAAATTCAGTGGGTCAAAATAAACGGTCCATATTATTGTAGCTTCCAAAATTAATCAAGTTAGATTCTACAGGTCAAGTGTTTTTCAATAAAAATACCCTGTTAAATAAATCTCATTTAGATATAATAATCTGAAAGTCAGACATAGTCATCCTATTTTTTAAACCTTAAGAGAACTGTTAAAGGGCATTTCCATTTATGTAATTTTAACACAGCTTTGACAAATAGTGAGACTACACTGGCACAAACAGCTTTCTATAGCTCATATTCTCACTTTTAATTATTCACTTATAATAATCTCAGTAAAATCATTAAATGATAAAAGTTACCATTTAGAAGAAAGTTAGTAAGGCAGGAAGAAGGTCTACTATTTACATCTACGGGTGAAATTCGATAAGCTCCAGTACAATAGTGTAATTCTGAAATAGAAGAAAACACTGATTTGAAAGAATATAAAGAAATATTCCCACAATTAAAAGAAAAAAGCTTATATATTGAGACCTTAAAACAATAAAAACAAAAAAGAAATTAGCTGCTCCTCATACACTACTTGTAAGAATCACTGCTCTACCCTTTCCTCTTTCAATTATTTTAAAATACCTACCAATGTTATTTGTCCTTGGTGTGCACCACTTTAAGGTTATCGTTTCTTTAAATGGGCCTTCTCTGTTGCTGCCGCCCAAGTGGGAATCACCTTTGAAAATGTCCGAGAAACATTAACATTACTAATAGATCACAGCTTTAAACTAGTTGTTCACGTAAGATTTCAGAGCAAGTTTAAGCTCTGTAAGAGAAAATAACTCAGAAAACATCTTTTTCTATAAAATCCCCTACAAAAATGCCAGAGTATGGATATTTGCTCTCATTAAAAGTAATATGTAATATCCCTCCGAATTTTTCATTAATTAATAGTTTAGGACACTGTGCTGAGTTAACAGCAAAAATTTTAAAAAATTTAGCCATCTCCAGTGATTCCTACCTGCCCACACCATTAAATGATACAAGAGCATAGTTAAATACTCTGAGAAAGTTTAAGGAATCTAAACTTCAGGATTCCTATTACTGAATCCTGAAGAATTTGTAGAAGAGACGTAGGGAAAGGAATCTAGGAAGGAAGTACGTACAGAGATGTTACAGTGAGCATTTTCTTGGTTTTTACTTTAACAAAGTCCTCAGTAAAGTAGAGTACACACGTTAATCAATAATAAATGTAAACTACAAAGTGGACAATGTTTTGAACATAACATACAGCACTACAAGTATCGGTAAGACAGATATGGTCTATTCTAATTCAGCAGAAAAAAAAAAGCTCCTTTAAAAGTGATGATCAGTCTGAGTTCTAAGAGGATGAGTAGATATTATCGTTTAAAAAAAGGACAAGAAAGTACTAAGGCAAAGGGATCAGCAGCAGATGCCAAGAACCTGTGGCAGGAGGGGCAACATGAGGACAGTCAGGTCTGCACGGCAAAAAAGCATGAAATGAGAACAGAAAAGAGACGGAGCCAGACAACGCATGGCTTCATAGGACATCTAAATAATTCTGTCTTTATCCTAAGGGCAACAAAAAAGTGCTGGACCATTGAAGCACAAGGCAAAAGGGTCAAGATCAGCGTTCCAAAAGTTCATCTAGCAACAGCGCAAAGAGTGACCACAGACAGAACATTACGAGGCAACTCTGGGATTCTTGGTAAGAAAACAGTAAGGCTTCATTAGGGAGATGACAACGGTGCTGGAGATGCAGA
Source organism: Chinchilla lanigera (assembly GCF_000276665.1). Classification (NCBI taxonomy): domain Eukaryota; kingdom Metazoa; phylum Chordata; class Mammalia; order Rodentia; family Chinchillidae; genus Chinchilla; species Chinchilla lanigera. Next base: position 21,791,610 of record NW_004955413.1, read on the forward strand.
TGCAAATATGTTTGAGAGATACTTAGTAGGTGAAATCGAGAAAATATGATAATGAATTAGCTATGAAGACTGACAAACAGAGGTCTCAAAGATGATTCTGAGGTTTGTGCCTCATATAACTGACAACAGGATCGTTCACAAAAAGGGAATATTAAAAGACCAGTTCAAGGAGCAAAGCTTGTAAGCTGTGCTGAGTATGCTGAGTTTAAATCCTGAGCGACATGTACAAGACAGAACTAGGCACTAGAACACACAGACCAGGAACTATCTCTGGGCTAAAGTATAAGCCTACTACTCGCCAAGATCCAGCTCGGTGAGGCCTGACTCTTTTTTTTTTTTGTACCGGGAATTGAACTCAGAACCTTGTACTTGCCAGGCAGGTGCTTATGCCACTGAGCTATATCCCTGGCCCATAGACCTGACTAACTCTTAAGAGACATAATCAAGCATATGCAGCCTCCTCCACAGAACAAGCTAACAAATACTTTAGGCGAATATTTTGTATTAATGAGAACTGCTTTTTTTGTTGTTGTTGGTAACATCTGAGTTTCAAAAATAAGTATCACCTCACAGATTCTTAGCAGCTTGCATAAATTTTACTTTCAAAAGCAAGGTCTGTACAGCCCTTTGTGAAACATAAAAGATGCACTTATTGCAGTAGTTTTCCCTCTGTTAGCAACTTCTCAGAAAAATCCCAAAATTCCTTAGACATGTAAGAACTGTTATGATTAGCTCTTAATTATAATTCAGAATAGATGCACACAATTAGTCAACTATTTAATTTTGTGATAGCATCCATCTAGATAGAAAACACTATCTCTGAAAATAAACTTCAAATTTTAAAATTGCACTGGATTTTAGGATTGCATAGATTATTACAATTCACCTACTCCATCATCTGTAAATTTAAGCATCCAAGCTGAAGTCTAGAAACACACGGAACCTGCCTACTGGTAGCAAAGCGTTAGCTAAAGCTCTTACATCCCAACTCCAGAGTCTTCTTCCCTCAGCCATGTCAACATGCTTACAGAAATCATAGTTCTAGGGAGGAGACATACGGATTGAAACAACTTTTAGAGGAAAACAACATTTAAATTTCAGTTTTTATCCAGGCTAGCTGTAATGTGCATCACTTCTTACAAGGCTGCTCCTGTTCTTTCCTTATGCCAGGGTTGCTTGCCTAAAGGAGAGAAACTTGCCAAGAGCTTGGAAAAACTCTTATGTTTGAGAAAGACATTTGATCTTTCTCAACACAGTGGTGCCTCGGTTCTCCCACGCTTTTCTTGTGAAACGTTTGGCAAAGTGTTTTTGTTTGCGAACTCTGCAGCGGGTGAAGAACACTACTGTGGTCATCTTTCCCGCACAAACATGAATGTGACCATCTTTTCCAGGATTGTGGAACACAGTAAGTTCGTGAACCGAGGTACCACGGTATTTGCTCCATCAGCCTATTCTTCCCCAAAGTGCTGTGAACCACGTAGAACATTAGTTCTGTAGCCATTAATAGATGATATTGTCAGATATGTCTGGAGAGAGATGAGCTGAAGTCATTCAGGTCTGCATACTGAAGAACTTCTCAGAACTGTTCGTATCCTTTTATACGGTGGAGCTTACAAAAGACACTACTTGCAAATGTCTCTTACCACTTTTCAGGAAATCTACATGTGCATCTTTGTGATGAAGTAGCTCCACATCGTAATTGGCAGATGTGTTAGCATGTTGTTCTTCCTTTAAGCAAAATTGAAAACATTTCAAATAACTTGGTTTTGCTTTCAAAATAATGAAATTAATTATTCATTTTGCTTACCCGAGGTCAAATATATTCAACCATAGTAAACTACACTAATGGGATAGTTTGCTCAGTAATTCATCTATTTAAAGATGCAAGAGTTTTCAATGGCATTATGAATACTACTTAAAAACTACTGACAATACATATATGTAAAATATTTAATGATTTTCTTACATTATATCAGATTTAACATAAGTGACTAGTCCAAAAGTTTTGGACTTTTTTTTTACTCCAAATGTTTTGTCTTTTATCAATACTTTCTATATATCAATACAGTATAATGCAAATAATATATGCAAATTCAAAGTAAGTAATGTTAAAAAGAGGAAAATAGCATCTTTAAATACCTGCAGTGAACCAATAAACACCAGTGATATAAAATAGCAATTACAAACTAAAAGACAAGCTTAACAACTTGTTTTCACGTAATAAATAGGAACTTCAAAATTATCTATTTACCAAAAAGACAAAGATTGAAGAGTCACACCAGTAAAAGACAAATTCAGCAAGCAAGTCATCTATGACCCTCATCATATTTTTCTAACTCATGAATGTAATGAATTCTTGTTTTTTTTGTTTTTCTCTGGTACCGGGAACTGAACTCACGACCTTGCGCTTGCCAGGTAGGCGCTTTTTGCCACTGAGTTAAATCCCCAGCCCTGTAATGAATTCTATATTGAAGTATACCTACCATAGTATCTGTGTATTATTTTCTTTGTTAATTGCTTCTGCATCCAAAGGTTAAAAAGGTAGGCCTAAAATTTCTAGTAAACAACCAGCCAATGGAATTAGAAGGAAATTAACAACGAAAGAGTTGTATTTATCATGCAATTTAGTGTTCACGGTGTAGTGGCAAAAAATTGAAACTGGACTACAGGAAAGTCAATGTAAACTTCTAAGTATAGTAATTAGTTGTTTTAGATATAATCAATGAAATTATATTCAATTCAATATTTCCTGACTA
>NW_004955413.1:21798898-21800845 GCF_000276665.1 Chinchilla lanigera
ATAAATCTGCCTCTGAATCCTGGGAGTCGTTCTGGTGTTTCCACCTGCTGTTGGAGAAATTTGAATGCCTGTATCTTGTACTCTGAATAACTACTTTAAAGAAAACACTATGCAATGTATTAACTATTGTTATTCTTACAATTTTGTTATGAAATTTTGTTTTACCTTTTGTCCATAAAAAAATACACAGGACTTCTAGTCAGTCTTAAAAAAAAAAAATCCCACTCCTAACAGTAATACTACCATCTAAACTAAGAAAATTAATAACCAGTCTATTTAAATTATAGTACACATTATAACTCTCCAAGCATGTCCATACTAGCTGTGATATAACAAGGAATATATATCTGATCTCTATCCCCAGGTTTCTGGATAGCGTTCCTAAAACCCTTTTAAATTCCTAAGAAACAGGGGTGTTGACATTACCTTTTGAACTAATACTTTGCTCTTTCACCTAAGTTCTGGATGTATCACTCCTAAATCCCTTGTAATTTCTATGTGACAAGAATATTTTTTGTGTTAATGAGACAACTCTTGGGATTTTCCAGTGCTTCTGGATAGGGGAGCTCTCTCTAGAAAGATCCAATGAAGTCTGACAGCATTTTCCCCACCCTACCATCATTCAGCAAGGAAAAGGGCCAGAGAATGCAGTCATGCCTTCATGAAGCCACCCTCGGAGAGGTTCCAGGTTGGTGAACACATCCAGGTCCAGAGAGGGCCGCATACCCCAACTCCTTAGGCACAGGAGCTCTTGTCCTTGGGACCCTTCTGGACCTCCCTTCACGTACCTCTTCATCTAGCTATTTATCTGTCTGTTAGGGCTCGTGTCTAGATATCCCCCCAAAGCCTTATGTGGCTTATGTGGTCATAGGGGGGGCTTTTTCAGAGCTGGCTGGATCTAGAGCGTGTGACTGATACATGGTGCAATGCTAGGAGCAAGGGTGCAGGGTGAAGGGCGAATGATTACTAAATCAGCCCACTGATTGGTTTGGCACTGCCCTAATCCCAGTAGCCTGGATACAATACAAGGGGGAAAAATAGGCTTATGTTGCCCCTTGCTTGCTTGCTTTTGCTGTCTTCTGCTTGCCATTAACTGGTTTTCCTCAGTGCCCCTCTGCCAAGCCACCCTGCCTTAGAGCCAGCCAACAATGGACTGAAACCTCTACAAACCTTTCCCCCTTTCACTCTGGGTGTCGGGTATTTTGTCTCAGCAACAAGAAAAGTAACCAAGACACTATGTTTTATCTTATCCTTTACAATGAATCAATGAACTTAAGTGCTCACCTGTTCTGTGAGGCATTTTGGAAAACTGTCAAAATGAGGGAGTTGGGGTAACTTGTGATTTTTAGCTAAGTGGGACAGACATGTAAATAACCTGGGGACTCTACTTGAGACTGGTGTCACTTGAGACTGGTGTCAGAAAGCTGGGGAGTGAAGGAAAATCTTGTGGGACTCTTAATCTGTAGGGTCTGCGTTAACTTCAGGAAGGTAAGTGTCATAACTGACCTGCAGAAAACCCTGCTCGTCTCCAACAAGGAGGAAAACTCACACGTTTGATCACACACCAATACTAGTATGAATACAAAGGAAAAAAGAGTTTTCTTTTTCAACAGTTTTTACTGTTTGGTTTTCTAGACTGGGTCTTACTCTGTTCAGATTGCCCCTGAACTGACGCTAGCCCAGGTTGGCCTCACACTTGCAGCAATCCTCCTCCTGCTTGCAGTATTGCTGTCTCCGGAATACTGGGATTACAGGCACGTGCCACTACACCTGGCCTACCCTTTTCAATAGTTGTTAGTTTCTTAAACTCACAATTATGTTTTGATTTGGTATACACTGAATAATGTGACCTACAATTGGTACATTTCATGAATTTATGATAGATTATGAGAATAAATCATCAAAACAAACAAATTTATTTATTTTGTCATTCTGATTATTTATTTA
>NW_004955413.1:21801113-21827192 GCF_000276665.1 Chinchilla lanigera
GCTTCCAGTCAAACTTACTTTTTTGTTGTTTTGTTTTCTGAGACAGGATCTTGCTATGTAGTTCAGGCTGGCCTTGGAGTCACTATGTAGCCCAGGCTGGCCCTGAAATCGCAGCGATCCTCTTACCTCAGCCTCCTGGGTACTGGGATTAGAGGCATGCGCCACCATGCCTGGCTCAAATTTATACTTTGAGGCGTATTTGTTGAGTCAGTAGAAAGTTCAAGGAAGTATATAATCACATTAAAATTGAAACAATTCTAATAAACACATGTAATATGAAGTTGAAGACATTTACTTCATTTATGGATTATACTCACTGATCTGAATTTGCAGCAAGCTTGTTATGTTCATGAATTGTTTCCTGGACACAGTCTTCAAGCATGCGTACATGACTATCACTATGATATAAAAAAGACATAGCAAACTTAAAGGGATAAATAGCAAGGAAAAAAATTAGACACTATTCAGTTGGGCTATCTCTATTTTTTGGTTTTTTTCAGTACTGGGAATCGAACTCAGGACCTTGTACTTGCCAGGCAAGCACTTGTGCCACTGAGCTATATCCCCCCAGCCCAATTGTGCTATCTTTCAAAATTTAAAATTACTTTAATAAGGATTGTCTCTAGTGTGCTCATTCACAATACCAAATCACTAGCTGAAAAACTGGATAGAAAAAAATAGTCAAGCTGATTTACATGATGGCAATCTTAAACAGTTTTCACCGAGATAATTCTTCAGAAATGATTGATTAAACAGTTTCAATATTAAAGGGTAAAAAAACCCCAGAAAGGCCACTTGTAAAATGCTGAAATGCTTAATGCCATCCTTCTTTGTAAAATAAAAATCGCAACAGGAATTTTAAATTTCATTAGTGAAAAATAATTATGATTACTATCTCACCTTTTTGCATTAGTAATGCAAATTATTCTCCCTCTGTTTCCAACACGTTCTGCATTCTCCATGAGCAAAGTACGGGCTTCATGCTGGTATTCAGTGATTTTGCAAAGGGTTTCCACTGCTGCAACAAGACCATGCAGAATACTACAGCACTCTGGATCTGCGCGAGGGTTAGGAGGCCCGACAGCAGCTAACGCTGCCATGAGCTAAGCGAAGGAAAGACAGTGATGGTGACAAAAGCATTCACACCTTAGATGAAAACATAACAAGAAAACTATAAACCAGTATATTTTAAGAATACAGGCAGAAACAACCTGAAGAAAATGCTGGCAAACCAAACTGCAATACACAACTATACACAATGGAATTATATGCCATGACCAAATGGGATTTGCCTCAGGAACACAAAGTTGATTTCATACCCCAAAATCAATTAAGACATCATATCAAAGGAATAAAGAATAGAAATCACACAATCATCTCCATAAATAAAAAAAAATAGCATTTAACAAAATCTAACATTAGCTGGGTGTGGTGGTGGTGCATGTTTGTAATCCCAGCACTCTGGCAGACTGAGGCAGGGGAGCTGAAAGTTTGAGCCCAGCCTGGGCAACAGAGGTAGACCCTATCTCAAAAGAATGAAAACAAAAAACCCTAAAACCCTTTGTGACCAAAAATTAAAATAACAAATACATAAAAAGAACCAAATAAGCTACCAATAGAAGGGGATTTCCTTGAGCAGACTGATAAAGGGCACCTATAAAAGACCTACAGATAGTATCATAGTTAATGGTGAGAGACTACATGTGTTCTCCTTAACAGTAGGTACAAACAACCTGAAGAAAATGTGCTGGCAAACCAAACTTAGCAACACCCCATTATACTCAATGGAATTATATACCAAGACCAAACGGGATTTGACTCAGTAATACAAAGTTGATTTCACGTCCCAAAATTAATATAAGACATATCAAAAGAATAAAAAAAAAAAAATCAATCATCTCCATGTCCACTCTTACCACTTTATTCAACACTGCACTGTAGGTTCTAGCCAGAACAGTTATGAAAGAAAATTAAAAGAACCCAGATTATCAAAAAGGAAGCAAAGCTCCATATGTTGCAGACAATATCTTGTTTGTTTTTTTAAATATGATTTTATTTAAAAATAAAATGATTTATTTTAAATATGATTTTATTTAAAGAAGAATCCACCAAGAACTATTAGAACTAATAAACCAGTTCAGCAAGGTTACAGATGAACCACACTAAAATAATAAGAAAACAATTCCATTCGCAATAGCCCCCAGAAGAATAAAATACTTAGGAATAACTTTAGCAAAGGAAACATAGAGCATATTCTGGAAACTACAAAACACTGTTGAAAGAAATTAAAGATCTAAATAAACAGAAAAATTTCCCATGGTAATAGGTGAAAAGAATTAATATTGTTAAGATAGTAGTATCACTCAAACTATAGATTCAACACAGTTCCCATCAGAATCTCAGCTGACTTCGATTTCTACAAAGCTGATTCTGCTGATCAGTTAGTAAGGGTCTACATGGGACCACACGGGACCCAGAATGGCCAAAATAATTTCAAAAAAGAACAAAGTAGGAAGAATCACATTATCTGACTTACACACTTACTACAAAGCAGTGGTAATCAAGGTGTGAGACTACCACAAGGACAGACATAGAGACGAGTGGAATAGAATTAACAGTTTAGAAGTCATTTATGGTCAACTGATTTTCAACAAGCATACCAAGATCATTCAATGGCAAAGAATAGTTTTGTTTTTAACAAAATTATGATGAGGGGACAACTAAATAGCCAAATGCAAAAGAATAAAGCTAAACTCTTAGCCTCAAATTTTACACACAAGTTAAAAGTGGATCAAACTAAGTTCAAGAACTAAAGCTATAAAACTGAAAGAAGAAATTGCTAAATCTTTATCATTTTGGACTTGACAAGATTCTCAGCTATGACCCCAAAAAAATGAACAACAAAATAAAGTAATTTGGACTTGATCAAAATGAAAAACTTTTGTGCTTTCAAGAAAATAAAAATATAAACTGGGCGTGGTGGCACACGCCTGTAACCCTAGCACTCAGGAGGCTGAGGCAGGAGGATCATTGCAAGTTCAAGACCAGCCTGGGCTACAAAGTGAGCTCAAGGCCAGCCTGAATGGCGAATATATGGAAATCAGAGATTTAATCAGGGACTTGTTATCCACAATGTATAAAGAGCTTATCCATCTCAATAATAAAAAGACAAACCGACTAAAAAAATGGGTAAAGGATGTGAGCAGATATTTTCCCAATGAAGATACACAAACAGTCAATGAACAAATGAAGAGATGCTCAACATCCTTAGCCACTATTATTTACTAGACTGTCTAAAAGCTTAAAAATTGGATAGCAAGTATTCGTAAGGATATAGAGAGATACAAATCTTCACTGACTGCTAGTAGGCATATAAAGTGATACACCACATCAGCAAATAATTTGGTAGCTCCTCAAATATTAAATACAGGTTACTATAATAGCAAGCAATTCCACTAAGTATATACCCAAAAGAAATGAGGCATAATTCTGGCACAAATACTTGTGTATACCTATGTTTACAGCTACATTATTCATAACAGGCAAAAGGAGGAAACAATTCAAATCAGTGGACAGAAAGATGAAATGTGATACACAGTAATACACAGTGTAGTGTTTTTCAGCCATAAAAAGAACATAGCTCAACAGTGAAATCATTGTGAATGCCAAGTCAAAGAAATCAGTCACCAAAGACCCCGTACTGTATGACTTCCATTCAGACGGAGTGACCCAAACAGAGAAAATCTACACAGAAAGGTCAGTGATCACTTGCATCTGAAGAGTTTGGGAATATATGTTATATGTTATAGAAACTTTCTTAAGATGAGACTTTATTTAAAAATAGGGTGTGGTAACTATGGCACCTATCTGTGAATACATTAAAAATTGCTAAATTGCATGGAACGTCCATTATATTCAGTAAAGCTGTTTACAAAAAAAAGAAAAAAGAGTGTGTACAAGTCACAGGGGCTTCGGTCTGTCACCCCAGCTTCTTGTGAGGTTGGGCAGAAGAACTTGAATCAAAGAGTTCACAACCAGCCTAGGCACCAAAGTGAGATTCTACTGGGGCTGAGGGATGAAAGAATGAGACAGACAGACAGACAGACAGATAGAAAGAGAGGAAAGGAGAGAGAAGACTTCACGAACTTTAAAATACTATAATCCCAGCACCTGGGAGACTGAGACAGGAGGATTTTGAGTTCAAAGCCAGCCTAAGCTACACAGTGAAACCCTGTCTCAAACAACAACTAAACAAACCACTATAATCTCATGTTATTTTTGTCTACTATTCTCCAATCCCACATATTCTCAGGAATGAAAAAGGACACACAAAGTTCTCATGGAATATACTACATTAACATAAAGTCTAAAAATTTATCTGATACTCTGCATACCCATGGGATCCAGTATTACAGCAGAATACCTTAAAATGAAATGCTCAAACGATTTATAAAATGTCAACATAAGACATAATAAGCAATATATTCCTAGCCTACCAATCATCTTATTCATATTAAATGACTTCCAAAAACATATGATACATTTTCCCTCAAACAAACAAAAACATCAAAAGGCAGAACAAGAAGATTGTGGAGCCCTCCAATTACGTGTATCCCAACAGAAACATCAATTTGAGTGCAAGAACCATGGCAACCAGGTGACCAACCATTCACTGTAGCTGGATTTAGCATAAATATAAGCTGCACTGAAGAAGTCAGGCAGAAAACAGCTGTCCGCGTCACCCTCCTACTAACCTCAAGTAGTATACCTTGCAGGAAAGATTCTTTCCACTTGAGAAAAGGAGAGAAAATTCAGTACTGGCCTCAGACTTAACAGGCCTGCCATGGTAAAATCCAGCACCAGCCAGAGTCAGACGGCTCCTAATACAGGCCTATGTCTGAAGGCAGAGCCTATGTGCCTGCATTAGCCTGATTAATGAGTACCAAGTTACAGCTAGATAGGAGCAAGAAGTTCTGGTACTCTACCACTCAGTAGAATGATTATACGTGATGATAATATTATTTACGTGTATATATATATATATGTAGATAGATACATTGACATGTGTGTATATATATGTATATATATTTAAAAAGCTAGAACAAAAGGCTTTGGAATATTTTTCATCATAAAAAAAGGAATAAATATGTATGTTTAATCTGAATTAAACATCATGGGATGTATACATGTGTTGAAACATCATATGGTATTCCACTAATATCTACAATTTTCATGTATCAGTTAAAAAGCAATAAAGTTTCTGAAAAAATTTAAGTGCAGTGTTTGCCAAGTTCTAGGACTCCCATCGTGGCCCGCTTTTCACTATTAATGCCGTAGCACTAACGTGAAGCTGATTAAGTGGTGCAGATTCAAGTCTCAAACTGGTATGAGCAGGCTCTAACACACCACTACACGGGCCAGAGGATGAGAAGCAGGAAATATTTCAAGGTGTACCTTGTGCGTATATACTTGCATATGTGTATGGCTTCTCAAAGAATGTATTTTTTTTTTTTAACCTTTTTGAGGCAGGGTCTTGCTATGCAGTTCAGGCTGGTTTGAGCGCACTCTGTAGCCCAGGCTGGTCTTGAACTCACAATGATCCTCCTGCCTCAGCCTCTAGAGTGATGGGATTACAGGTGTGCGCCTCTATGTCTGGCTCAAAAAATGTATTGTTAAACTAGCTGGGTATTGCTGATCCAGAAAAAATGACAAAGAAAGTACTGTTTATAAAGGACTATGTAAAGTCCCTATAACAGAAGCCCAATGAAAATTGTTTTGGAGAGGGAGTACTGTGGTTCTAGAGAAAGCAACAGAAAGATTAACTCTTGGAGTTAGAAACATACGGACTGAAGTCCTAGCTGTGCCTTTTATTAGCTGTGTGTCTGTACAGGAAATAATTGAAATAGTGTTTAAAAATTTCACTGATGCCCATCTTTCATGTTGTTCATATTCATCAGTGTAGACTGAAGTCTTCTCTCCAATAAACAACAGCAAATATAAGCCATCAGGAGATCAATGTTCTTAAATGATAGTAACAAAATAAACTGAGCTTGAGACTCAATTAATACACTGAGCTTGAGTTTACTTCTGCTCCTTTCACTAAGACCATAGTCATTTTAAAAAGCAAAAATCCACAGATGAAAAAAATGGGAGGGGTGACAACAGTAAATTAAGAGATGAGAGAGATGTCAACAAGAATTATAAAATTAATGAAGAAATGGTAATGAACTTAATAGGACCAAACACGCCAAAGTCTAACTGCCTACGGAGGAATAACCGCTCCCCGCAAAAAAACCAAAAAAACAAAAAGGCAACAAGATCTACTGCAGGGAATCTAAGGTAAGTCTGAGGATTGGAAGCACCAAGTAGTACACAAAACGGGTGGAGCAAGATGCAGACAACTACAAACAGCTTGGAGTCAAAGTAAGGTACGACTTCACTGAGGCTCCTACCCGCTAAACCCATCCAAGGGATCACCTCTTGCTGACTGCCAGACACAGAATCACATTACTTGAACCAGAAAGGTACCAGGCATGGCATTACAAAGCACAGCAGAGAGTAAGGTTAAGATACCAGGCTAACACTGCCCAACAGAACTTCCTGTGACAACGGAAATGTCCTCTATCCTATCCAATACAAAAAGCACTACCTACGTGTGGCTTGTTGAACATGTGAAACATGGCTAGTGCTATAAAGGAAGTAAATTTTTAATTGTATTTAATTTTTAAATGTAAATACTCAAATGCAGGGGCTGGGGATTTAGCTCAGCGGCAAAGCGCCTGCCTGGCAAGCGCAAGGTCGTGAGTTCGGTTCCTGGTACCGGAAAAAAAACAAAACAAAAAAAAAAATACTCAAATGCAGCTAGTCGCTACTATAATAAAACAGCAAAGTATGAAACCAAAAAAAAGATCAAATACAATCTGAAAATCTGCCTACTGAAAGGTAGAACCTACCTTTCCCTTTCCCTCCCAAAAGGTTAATAGCCAAGTTTACACAGAAGAGTGGAAGACCTTCTCTGGAGACCCTGAAAAGTCCCACAGGGATGATCTGTTCACTCTGACATCTGGAGGTTCCTCAATGAAAATAAGCGGTTAAAGCCAGGGAAACCCAACCAGCAATGCCTACTCCACGACATACAGATTTTCTAATCTGATATTTAGTGCCTTGCTTTTAAATAAGACTGCATAGCCAAATGTCAGCAGGCATTTTTTAAAAAGCCTCAACATGAAAAGAATCTCAAGAACAGAAGCTTCAAAAGAAAACTTCAAATACACCATAATTAATGTCCTCGGGTAAAAAAAATTCTACCCATGAAACAAAAAAAGGATATGACAATAATGATATAATTAGAGAATAAGTTCAAGATCTTGCAAATTAAAAATATAATCAAGTAAAATTTCCATGTAAGGGTTAAAAAGTTTAAAAACTAGAATAACAAAAGATGCTCAATGATAAGATTAAACTTTATCTAGAAAGTCCAACATACCACTAATAGATATTCTAGAAAGATAGAGATAAGATCATTATCACAGACACACCATGAAAAATTTTAACAAAATTTTCCTGCACACTAAATGAGAAAAGGTCCACTAAAATTTATCACTGAAAACTCTCAGAACATAAAGGGGCAAAGAAAAGATTCTGAAAGCTTTCAGAAATTATGAGGAAGATTGATACTGGACTTCTCAACAGTACCACTGGACTGTGGAACACCACGGAGTGATCCCTCACATAGAGAAAGTTATTTGCAAGCTAGAACTTCTATACTCAAAATATCAAAAAGAAGAAGACCTGAAAAACAGAGAGGGATGACTGTGGTCAGTAGGCCTAGAAAGTAATCCGTTCTGATTGTGCTCCAAAAAGTTGTTCTCATTGCTAAATTATCTAACACCGTTGTGATCAAAATACTGAGACCTTCTACAGACACACAAGGAAAAGCACTAATATTCAGAAAACTAAGCCCATGCTGCTGAAAAAGGAAATGACAAATTTCAGGAACAAATAAAAATTTGAGCAAAGAAATAATCACTTATACTATGTGGCACCATAGTCAATAACACTCTATATGGACATTTTATGCATATATGGAATTCTGAATGAACCAAAAGCTGATAAAACAATTTTGAGAAAACAAGAGGAAGGCATAGATGAGGGAGAAATTTAAAAGAGGTAAGTCCTCACGAACAATAATGATAAAGTTTAAATTGAGAAGTCAATAAACAGGAATAAAAACGTTTGGAAATTGTATTTCATAGTGAAGTAAATACTAGAACAGCTAGAGTTGCGAGTTTACTTGGGAACAAAGGGGAGACTACAATGAAAACAGCTGTTTTTCTTAATGTAATGGGATTTTAAAAATCATGTCCAAATACTATCGGATAAAAACATTCTAAATCATTTTTCAGAAGTATATGACATTTAGAAAAATTTCAAAAATAGCTACTGCTTAAAAACTAACCATACCTCCTGTAAATTCTGGTCTTCTTGAGTCCAAGAATTTAAAACATGTGCTCCAGAGTCACTCACAATGAAATTCACCTAGTAAATGTCAAAGGGACAATTAGTATTCAACTCTAATTTTATTTAGTCACCATGATATTTTACAACAATATGCAATTTCTAACACAGGTTTGCTGTTTGATGCACTCATTTCACAGCTACGGAATGCCTAATACATGACAGGTGCTGTTCTAAGAATGGCCCTGGGGTTATGGGAATGCAGTGATGAATAAAACAGTTCTGTCACAAGGTGCACGAAGTCTGGGGTACGAGTGTGATAAAACTGGAGTTCAGTGTAGGAAGAAGACCAATAAATGAATAGGATCCTTTTAGAGAGTGATAAATGCTACGAACCATAAGTGAGTTTTAGATTGAGCAGTCAGAGATGGTTTTCTCTAGAAAAGATGCACTAAGGAATTGAAGTGACCAAAGGAAACCAGCACTAAAAAAGCCAGGACAGAGAACTCCAAAAGGAAATGCAATGAGCTCAAAGTATATTCCCTCAGGAGGGTAAAAATCAGAGTAAGCAGAGGTCGGAGTTAAACTCAAGGAGCGCTGAAAGTCGTACAGAACACTGAAAACCAAATAATGGATATGGACTGTATTCTAACTTTTATTTATTTATTTATTTATTGTTTTTCTCCAGTACCGGGAACCAAACTCACGACCTTGTGCTTGCCAGGCAGGCGCTTTGCCGCTGAGCTAAATCCCCAGCCCCTGAATTCTAACTTTTAAAGTAAAGTCCAAATAAAAAAATACTATCAGGGTTGGGAAGTAACTGGTACAGTGCTTACCTAATGTGTGAGGCTCTGGGTTTGATCCCCAGCACCACAAAAAGTAAATAAATAAAACAACACCAATTAGATGGTAATGACAGTAAGGAACATATTAGAAAATATATCAAATGATGAAGATGACTATGTTCCTTTTTGGGGAGAGGAGTAAATTTCTTTCTTTCCCTTGAACAATATAATCTAATTCAGGATCATTTTTCCTAATACCCATGAAATACTAGTTTTCTTTCCTCAAAGAAAAAAGTTTGATAACTGGTCTTGTCTATTTTGGCTTACCTAACAGGGATATACTTTACTAGCTGCTTTGTTTAGATTATCTCATTTAAACCTTACAATAAGGAAGTAATTGTATACTTACAAGGAAAGATAATGAGGCCTGGAAAAATGAAATACAATCGGCCGAGCATGGTGGTGCAAGGCTGCTGTAATCCCAGCACTTGGGAGGCTGACACAGGAGGATCACTGGGAGTCCCATGTTAGCCTGAACTACATAGTCAGTTGAAGGCCAGCCTGAACTATCAGCTTCAGGAAAAAAAAAAGATAACAAATACAATTGAAGTCACATTGCTGGCAGCTAAAGATGCCAGGATCTGTAGAGAGTGCCTGGGATTTTGCATTTTCATTAAACTGTTAGATGATTTAGAGGATTCTTTTTTTTTGTTTTTGACAGGGTCACTATGCCGTGCAGGCTGACCTTGAACTCACTTACACAGCCCAGAATGGCCTCAAACTCACAGCAATCAACCTGAGCGCTGGGATTACAGCTGTGTGCCACCATGCCTGGCTTAGATGCCAGGATCTGAAATGAAACCTGTGCCTTAAATCTCATTATTAGCCTTCCCTCACCCTACACTTTTTCACAAAACAAGAATTTCCAAAGGTACTTATACTTAATTTGGAATGTAGCTTAATATGTAACACTGGACTCCCATGTTCACCTCTGCTCTTACTTTCCCACCTAAGACTGGGCAAGGCAAATAGGACGCATGTCATCCACTGGGAGCTAAACAAATGACTTTCCCGAAACAAATCATCTGAGATACTGAAATCTAAAGATAACTTTAACACCTGAAATTTCTGCCAATCATCAATTTCTCTTATTGACAAAAAACAGCTCTCGCTTAGCTTTTTTTTTTCTTCATTTTTTTGGTGCTGGGGATTGAACTCAAGCCTCTTGCGCACACTAAGCATGGGCTCCACTGCTGAGTTACACCCCAGCCCTTACTACGTAACTTGAGTTAGGTTTCTCTTCTTCCCCCCAGTTTCTGCATCAACCACATGGTGGTAATAACCAAGACTAATGTTCAGCTAGCACACACTGCTACAAGTCAACAAACTGCTTTACAACCAACATTTCTTCTGCTTGGACTGCCAACAATTCTCAGTGCTACTGTTTGTTCCATACCTTTGAGTGTTGCCCCAAAACCTACAGTACCTATTTCATAGGACTGTTTTAAGAATTAAAAAGGCTACTAATATAAAGCACTTTGGAACATGCTTTGCACATGTAAATGGCAAACAATTAATACTGCCCCAAATTAAATACTTGTAACATATTAATGCCAAAGGGCAATTCTAAAATGGGCGAGGTCGTGAACACCTGTAATCCCAGCTTGGTCACTTGGGAGGCTACTGCAGGAGGACTGCTGAGAGTTCAAGGCTACCCTTAACTACACAGTGAGTTCAAGGCCAACCTGGAATATAGAGACCCCGTCTCAAAACAAAAAACAAAAGAAACTAACAAACACTACACCAAAGGAACCAAAGGGCAGTTCTATGTACATTTTTAAGTAAACAAAGATTTCTAGCCAATTTTTTTTTTTTCCAACACTGGGGATTGAAGCCAGAGCTTCTGCACTGAGCCACATCCCTAACCCTTTTTATTCATTTTTTAGTTTGACATGGTGTCTTGCTAGGTTGCTCAGGCTGGGTTCAAACTTGCAGTCTCCTGCTTCAGCCTCCTAGACTGCTGGGTTTACATGCGTGTGCCACCATGCCCAGCTCTAAACCAAATTTACACAAAATTCAAATGAAAATTACGCATGAAGTTAAGTACACCCCCAAACATCCTAATTTTCTTTTTAATCCATACTCACCAGTTTCTTGAAAGGGAATATATCATACATTATTCTACAGTATTCCATGGAAGACTCTACTGAACAAGTCCACAATGATTTAGAAATAGGGGCCAAAGGGATGATGCCTTGGGTCCTATTCTTCACCAGCATATCAAACTCAACGTGTTGTCTGCACGATTCTGCCATGTAAGGGCAGTGATCCACAACAAACACCGTTTTATGCGATTCAGAAAAAATCTTCATTGTGTTTTAATCTATATGAAGAAAAACACACTAGTCAAATGCTGATACATAACATTCACTGTCTTAAATTATTTCTAATGAATGTGTCTTTTCCTCTTGAATTGGGAGGGAACATGAACACCTTCAAAGAAACAATATGCCCAACATATGGGTTTATGTTCAGAAAGCAGCTGTGTCAAGGCATGAGCTACACCATACTTTACCAGGCACATGCAAAATTACAGCTTTTTTTTGGCTTTTTGAAAGAACTTAAAATTGTCAAAAAGGCACCATTTTTACATATAATTGTACTTGATTCCTTTACACATACCAAACATAATAAATGCCATATATTCTTTAAATACATTTTTGATGATCCTTGCTAACTGACATCAATTACACATAAACCCCCAAGCCAGCACTTTGGGACTCCTCCCCGCGCCGCCTCAAAAAAACCATAAAATAAAAAAGGGAAGAAAACGTTTCAAGACTTCTGAAGAATACAGCTGGGATGAGGTGAAGGAAATTTAACAGGAAAGAGGGACAGCAAAAGCAAAAGCCAAATCAACATCTCTACCACCACTGCATAGAGGGTCTGAGCATTAGGATAAGAACCTCAAACTCACCCCCCCTGAGCTTTTGAAACACCCCATAATTTACCATGTGGAACAGAAAAACTTAGTCACTACCTTCACGCTGGGGAGGAGGAAAAACTTTTAAAACTTTTTCTTGTAAAAACAGAGCATTCGGTACCCCCCTGCTTCGCTAATAAAAACCTCATCCTAAATAGACAAATGCACATTCGAAAAGCACATGGTAAGCAGAACAAGTGCTCATCAAACACGAACTGTCTGTCCATGATCCCGCTATTTTCTTCCGCTCTGAAACGCATCGCTCCTTCAAGAAAAAACTCTCTCAGAAACCTTCTAGACACACTTTGCTGGAGGATGGGGGTGGAAAGTACAAGGTGAGTGGAGAGGGAAGACCTCAAGATCGAGGCTCGCTTACTTTCGTGCCTGGTCCTGCAGTGAAAACGAAGAGGCTGTGAAGCACAGCCTCCCTGGCCAAGGCTGCCGCCTGGGTGCGTGGGGACGGTCAGCGCACAGTCAGGCGCGTCTGGTGCCAAAGACTGGGGACCAAGCGTTCCCCACTCATCGCCCCGCACACCGGTCCTTCCCAGGCTTCCTAAACGCAGGAGCGCGTGCGCGCGCGCGCGCGCAGACACTGACTCGCGCACCCGGGCTCGCGCGTGCGCAGAGCTCTCTTCGGCAGGGCCGCCGAGCGTCCCTTCTCCCTCGAACGGCCGCCGCACCAGTCGCCGAACAGGAAGAGGGCGGAGCCAAGGAGGGAAAAAAAAATTCCTCCACCACTCGAGATTTTCTACTCGCTAGTTTTCCCCGTCACCCATTGGGAAGAACGATCCGGGCGACTTGAGCGTCTCCCCGAAAACCGAGTGTCACCCACGCAGCACCGGCGGAACCGGCCAAAAACCTGCCCCCAACCCTGGCGTTAGGCCCACCCACCGGCCTCCCTTTCTCGGCCTCTCCAGCTAGGCCGGGTTCCCCTGGAAAAACACGCGAGACTTCGCGAGAGGCCGAGGGAAAGCCTGAGACTAGATACACAGGGAGGGACAACGGAGGGCCCCTCCCCTTAGCGAGAGGAAGTCTCGCGAGGCTGGGGCGGTTCGGGAGCGCGCGTCGGTCCGCGGAGGTTTCCCCCCGGGCTGGGCCTGGGGCAGAGCCCCGCCGGCTCCGCGGCCGCCCCGTTGGCGGGTGGAAGGAGGACGCGGAATCTCTTCCGTTGGGTGCACAGGTCCCGGTTGGCGGAGGCGGCTGAGGGCTGCGAGGCACTGCCTGGAGCGCAGTGAGGGGGAGAAGCGCGGACGCCCGCGCCGCCCGCTGCCGAGCGCTCCGGCAGCCGGCCCTCCTCTCCCGCGGTCGGCGCGAGCGGCGCGCTGCGGACCCGAGGTGCGTCTCCCGGATCCTGCGGACGCGCCTTGCGTGTGTGTTTTCTGCCTGCCTCCCCCACGCGCGAGCTCGCCGCGAGGCGTGGGCGGGGAGAGACCCTCTTCGGGCCTCACGTTGCCCCTGTGCAGCGTTCGCCGCGGCGCCGGTCCGTCCTTCTGCACGCTGCCCTCCGAAAGGTATTTTTTTCCTCCTGTTTTTCTTCTCTGATAACGACTTCAGTGTCTGACCTGCTTTCCGCACTAGGAGCCTAGGAAATAATCCTTGGCCCTGAATTTCCGTTCGCACTGTACCGCGTTTCATCCTCCGCCAGAACTGGTGGGATTGCCCTAACCCCGCCGCAGACAGGTTTCCCCGCCGATCGTTCCCCAGTGTGCGTTCTGAAATACTTCTTTTCATCTCGCTCCAGCTTTTTCCGTAGCAGTGTAATCGTTAAGCATATCAATCATTTAGGACCTCTTACAGTCTTCGCCTTTCTAGTATCATCTTGTTGCTTTCCCAAGTACTTTTTTCACGGGGGTAGGGTGACAGGGTCTTGCTATGTAGTTCAGGTTGGCCTCGAACTAACTACGTAGTCAGCGCTGGCCTCCAACTCGTCCCAAATACTGTAATATCCGGCCATACCAGACTATTGTTTCCCCAGACGTGCCCTGCGTTCCCACAAGTCTCTGCTTGGTAGGTGCTGTATCCGCCTGTCCAAAATATTTCCTTCTCTGTTTTACCATCTGTCAAGCAAAACCCACTGTATAGATCATTATCTTTTGAGACTCCTGCCAGTAACAGTGATATTACAGCTGTGCCCAGAGCGCTTGAGGTAGTCGTGCAGTATTTACTAGGATGTATTATTTGCTCATTTATCTGTCTCTTCTGCCAGCTTAACTTGAGTCTAGAATACTGTCTTACTCATATTTGAAACAAAAGGTAGTCCAATATTTGCCATAGAGCAAGCGTTATTTATGTTTCTCTACACATGTAGAAAAATTACCATAGCAGTTTTTAGTCCCTTAAAGCCATAGACTTGTAGAGCCGGAAGGAGCCCCATGTATTAGCTTAAAGGCCTCTCATCTGTATTGAATATGAGCGACCCCACACTCTTAACTCCGTATGTAATTAACTCTACTTTTATTTTATTTTATTTTATCTTTTTGAGACAGGGTCTCACTGCGCAGTTCCAGCTGGCCTTGAGCTCAGCTGACCTCAAACTTGCAAGGATCCTCCTGCCTCAGCCTCCTGAGTGCTGGCATTACAGGTGTGCGCCACCACACTCGGCTAACTACTTATAGTATTTGAGATTATATATAATAGCAAGAAAAAAAAAAGTCCCTCCGAATGACTGCATTTTAGGCTACAGACAATGCTTGTTGTATGTGCATCCGTGCAACTTAGATTAGCTGTTTCGTGAGTATGTGAACATATGTATATGCAGCTTTTATTTAGCCACGGTTCTAAGTGAACATGTACATTTTTTTAAGTCTTCTAATGTCAGCTGGATGTGGCTCTTGCCTGTAATCCCAGCGCTGAGGGAGCCTGAGGTAGGAGCATCTCAAGTTTCAGTCTCACCTGGGCAACACAGACCCTCAAAACAAAAAGGCCTGGGGATGGAGCTCAGTTGTAGAGCACCCCAGGGTTCTCCATCCTCACTACAGGAAAAATAGATAAAATCCTCCAGCATCCTTCCAGATTCTGTTCCTTGCAACTTTAGAAGTTCATCTTTTTTTAGAAAGCTGCTTCATAAAGCTCCAGATGTAGTCATTCCACCATTTTTAGGGACAGTGAAAATTTTCGGTGCTTTTTTTAGTGCTTTTAAATAGTATGCCTGCATAAGATGCTTATTTTTATATGCAATTTATGTGTGTTCTTTTTTGATTTATTCAGTTTATAAGTTTCTCTGAAAGACATAACTATGCCTTTCATTTTTCCACTTTCAGGTGCCAGTTAATATTGTCTACTAGTTAATATTAGAGGGGCCTGCCTGAACAATACAGTTTTTTTTTTTTTTTTTTTTTTTTTTTTGGTTTTTCTCCGGTACCGGAACCGAACTCGCGACCTTGCACTTGCCAGGCAGGCGCTTTTGCCGCTGAGCTAAATCCCCAGCCCCTTAAATGAAACTAGATTGTTGACAACTAAAAACACGTCCGTGGTGTATTAGTAGTTACAATATTTTTACGTGGGTCCAGCTATCTATAGGATAGTGAATTTGTAGATGAAGGAAACATGATACAAGAGATTTGAATTTCTTTAAAATTTTCTTAACCAAAATCTAAAAGTAAACAGCTGGCAGTTGCTGTCTTGGGTGGGTGGTGGTTTCTTTTTTATCAGTAGCAGAATGTTCCCAACCATCTGTCAGGAATCTGACGAAGTGGGTGAGAGTAGGGGCTAGTGCGGGGAAGAAATAAAAACTCATTTTTAAAACGTTTCCTGTAATTTGGACCTCCCTAGAGAAAATTATGTCAGTATTCTGTGACCAGTTAAGACAGGCACTGTAAAAATAGACTGATAAATTGATAAATTTTTGCTAACCTCTGTTTTTAAGAATTTGAAACATGAGAGAGTTTGGAAAACTGTACTTCCCTACTCCAGTTACTAGCCAAAAAAAAGAGAGGGGAAGCATTTTTCAAAAAACGATGGCAAAGTAAATTTATAATATATAGTATTTTAAACTTGTTTGTGTCTGCTTTCACATACAGGAAATGAACATGCAAATGCATAGAAACTGCTTTTCTCAAAACATGACTGGTTTTCTGAAATGTTAATAAAATTATATTTTGAGTTACCTGCTGTTGTAATTCCTTTCCCTAAATAGATAAGTCTTTGTACTTACAAAATAAATTTTAAATGTAGTTTATTTGGTAGTAACGTTCTTCTATGCAGCGTACAGAATGTTTTGTGAAGCAGATGTTAACAATTTTCTTAAAAGCCTAAGAGTAAACCTCCACTGCTTAATTAACAGATGCCTTGTTAAAAATAGTTGCTAGGCTTTTATTAGTTATATGAAAAAGAGATTTGAAATACTGTTACCTTTAAAATTTTCTCCATGTAGGTTTCCATTTATTTCCAGTCTGGCTTGAAACGGAAATCCTTTTTAATATCTTGGAAGTTCCATTCTGGGGTAGGGTCAGGGAAATTGCTTTGCTTTTCCATCTAGGGAGATCAGGATCCTTTTGCTGTAGGTGAAAGCAAATAGGGCTCTGGAGATGACGCTTGGCTCAAAAATAAAATGCTCAACTGGAGATTAGAAGTTCTATTTGTGGTACCGGCTTGGCCCTGACATTCAGCTCCTTTTATTTTATTTGGGCACTGGTTGTGGTGCCCAGATGACAATGTAAGAAAGCTACCACTGCTTTGAATTGATTAAAATTATTACCCGGCAGATTGATTTTTATGTAAACAGCTTTATTGGGGGTGGGGGTACCGGGAATCAAACTCAGGACCTTGTGCTTGCCAGGCAGGTGCTTGTGCCACTGAGCTGTATCCCCAGCTATATAAACCACTTTTAGAGGGCTGTTTGGATTCAGTTATGTAGGAGAGAAGGCTAAAAATAGGTCAGACAGTTTTGGAGAAAACAGTGACTTGCTGTATTACATAGCAAAAGTTGATTTAACAACTTAAAATTGAGGCAGGGTGGGATCAGTGAAGAGATAGGCAAATAGCCATTTTCATGTCACAGTTTTAGTTGCATTTCTTTAATGGAACTTGTCACAGTTTTAGTTGCATTTGTTTAATGGCTAATGATGTTGAGCATCTTTTTTTGTGCTTATTTGCCATCCGTATATCTTTTTAGTTAAGTGTTAAGGTCTTTTGCGCATTTTAAAAATTCAATTATGATTGTTTTGAGAGATTTTTTTATTCTAAATACAAGTCTTTTATCAGCTTTATAATTTGAAAACATTTTTTCCACTCTTTAGCTTGTCTTTTTAGACAGCTTAGCAGTATTTATTCCTGAGCAAGTTTGTGATGTTGATGAAGTCCAGTTTATCAATTTTTTTTATTAATTATGATTTCAGTATCATGTCTTAAAAAAAACTTCGCCTTACTCCAGGTCATAAACATTGTCTTCTATTTTTTTCTTACAGAAATGTTACACTTTTTAATTTTACATTTAGATCTATGGTTCATTTTAAATTTTTGTATACAGTGTACAAATTAATGTTGAGATTAGTTTTCTGGCATATAGATGCCTAGTTCTTCCAACACCACTTGTTTGCAAAATCCAACATTTCTTTGACTTACATTTGCACCTTTTCAGAAATCATTGGCTTTGTTTCTGTGGGTTTGCTTCAGGATCTCTGTTCTGTGTCTGTCATCACAAAGGTCTTCACTACTGTAGCTTTAAATCTTAAAATTTGTTAGTGTGATTTCTCCAACTTTATTTTCAAAATTGCCTTGTTTATTCCAGTTTCTTTGGGGTTCTGTAGAAATTTTTAAATTACCTTACGAATTTCTGCAAAAGGTCCTGCCGGCTTTTGATTGGAAAGTGCATTAAATCTGTTAAGTAGGTTGGTTGTAGAAAACTGACATCTCTATCATGTTGAGTCTCCCAGTCTTTAAACGTAATATTTCTACCTTTTTTTAGGTTTGCTTTAGTTTCTTTCATTAGCACTTTGTAGTTACCAGCACAGAAATCCTACATGTGTTACGTTTTATTTAAGTTCAAGAGGTTTTAAAGTTATTATAAATATTTGTTTTTGAGGGGGTTGGTTTCCAGTTTTTCAGAAAACAACTGGTTTGTGTGTTTGTATCTTACACAGTTGCTAAAATCATACATTTTTAGTTCTAAGATTTTTTAAAAATTCTTTTCCAATTTATTTTCTTAAGTTCTTTGTTTCTTTTTTCTTTCTTTGTTACTCTAGTATGTTGAATAGGATTGTTGATTGGGACATCCTTTCTTGTTCTAATTTTAGTGGGAAAGTATTCAGTCTTTCATCATTAAATGTGGTGTTTGCTATAGGTTTTTGTAACTGCCCTTTCTCAGTTTGAGGAGCTCCCCTTCCAGTCCAGGTTTTCAAAAAGTTTTTATGAAAGGATGTTGAACTTTGCCTGACAGATCAGTTGTTGTGATCGAATGTTTTCTTCTTTAGACTACAGTGATGCGGAGGCAGACATGTATTCTGGGGTAAACTCCACTTGGTCATGATGTATTTTTGTTCAGTATGACTGAATTTGAGTTGCTGATATTTTCTTGAGAATTTTTGCATTTATACTCATGAGAGACGTTCTGTGATTTGTTTTTTTCTTGTATTGTCTTTGGGTGGTTTGGGTATCACAGTAATGCTGATACCATTTTATAAGTTTGAAAGTACTATATTCCCTTTCCTTTAATAAATTGTGTGATACTGATTTTATCTCTTTAAAAATATATTTTAGAATTTACCTTTGAAAGCATCTGAGTGTGGAGACTTTTTGCAGGATATTTTTGACTACTCAGTTTCTTTAATAAATACAAAGTTATTATAGGACTGTAATAGTTAAATATGACTTTAATAGTTAAATAACTCCAATAAATATAAATAATATTTATCAGTCTATTAATTGTATCTATTCTTGTGTAACTTTATGTAGTATTTTGGTTTTGAGGAATTAATTCATTTAAGTTACTCATTTCATGTGTGTGAGATTTTTTATTGCATTCCTTTATGCTTTGGGTGATTAAGGGACCTGCAGTGTTGTCCTGTCTTTTATTCCTAACATTGGTAGTTTAAGTCTTTTTCCTTCCTTGGTCAGTTTTGTTTGTAAAGACACAAATTTTACGGATTTTTTTACAGAACTAGCTTTTGATTTCATTGGGTTGTAGCTGATGCTTTCCTGCTTTTAATTTCATTGATGTTGTTCTGTTGTTCCTTATCATTATTCTTTCTGTTTACTTTGTGTTTACTTACTATTGATTTCTCCTTCATGCTCAGATAAATGATTTTAGATTTTTCTTAATTTTCGGGTATAAGCTTTTTTAAAATTTTTTTGCCTTTTTGAGACAGGGTCTCACTATGCCGTTCAGGCTGGCCTTGAGTGAGCTTCGTAGCCCAGGCCGGTTTCAAACTCAAAAACGATCCTCCTGTCTCAGCCTCCCAACTGCTGGGATTACAGGCATGTGCCACTACGTCTGGCTGATATAAGCTTTTAATGCTGTAAGTTTCCTTCATGGCAAAATTTTTGAGCTCTTATGTTTCCTTGTTTATTTATATCAAAATGTCATGGGCGTGGTGGCACATGCCTGTAATCCCAGCACTTGGGAGGCTGAGGCAGGAGGATCATTGGGAGTTCAAGGCCAGCCTGGGCTACAAAGTGAGCTCAAGGCCAACCTGAACTGCATAGGAAGTCCTTATCCCAAAAAGACAGAAAAAAAAAAAAAAAAACCATATCAAAATGTTTTCTAATTTCCAGAAATTTTTTTTTTTTGATTCATGGCTTATTTAGAAGTTTCTTGTTTAGCTTCCAGACAAATATTATGAAAGTAACATTTTCTGTTATTTTTTTAACTTAATTCTAATATGGCCAGATATCATAATTTGCATGGTTACAATCCTTTCAAATTTGTTAGTTTGTATTATAATCTATCCTAGTGACTATCCCATGTACATTTCAAAATAATGTATACAGTGTTACTCCCCATCTGTGGGAAGTATGTTTCAGGACCCCCGGTGTGAGTACCTGAAGGTGCAGACAGTACCACCCTGATGTTTATACTGAGTTTTTTTCTATACATACCTGTGATGAAGCTGAACGTGGCTCATGGTTTTTGAGGTTTCAGCCCATAGTTGGCTCGCTCCTTTGCTTTTAGGCCTGTGGCAAGGCTCCTTAACTTCATTGTTAAGGAGCACATAGTAGAGCATAGCTGCTCATCTCATGGTGGCGAGGAGAGAGGAAGGGCCTGGACACAAAATACATCCTTCATGAGCACAACCCCGGTGACCTGCTTCCTCCAAACAAGCCCCACCTCCTGGAGGCTCCACCACCTCCTGATAGCTCCCCTGAGCCATCACATCCTAAAGAGCCCACCTCTGAGCACTGCTGAATTGAGGACCAGGCCTTCAACACATGAGCTTCTGGGAGGACATTTAAGACCCAGACCATAACAGGATTGGAAAACAGGTCTTTATTTAACATTTTGGTTGGTTGGTTAGTATGGGGATTGAACCCAGGGCCTCACATATACAAGAGCATGCACTGTAGCACTGAGCCAAGATCCCTCTTCTGTTTTAACTAAGCACTTATTACACACTGTGGCTGTAACTTTTGTGGGTTTAGCTATGACAGTAAAAAGCAACCACAAATTATTTTCTCCATCACAGTTTCACAGAGAGAACATTCGTTTTTATTGCAGATTTTAGCAACCTTGGCATACAAATAAGTAAGGGTTACTTGAATGGGAGCACTGCAGTACTATGACATTCAATCTGATAACTTAGTGATACTAAGACACTAACAGGTAGGTGGCTGTCCAACATGGTACACTGGATAAAGGGGTGATTCATATCCTGAGCAGGAATGTATTGAGATTTCACCACACTACTCAGAAGTAAACTCATGAGTTGTTTATTTCTAGGTTTTCCATTGGAAAGTGAAACCATAAAGGGAGATACCATATTGTGTAGCTATTGGTTTTAGCATTTCATAAATGCCGATTCAATCACTCACTGTAGTTGATAATATTAATTTCGTCTGTATCCATGCTAATTTTTTGTGTATAAGTTCTATGAATTACTAAGAAAATAATGTTCAAATTTTTAGTAGAAAATTACGTGTCTACTTTTAACTTTTTGTTTTTGTTTCTAGTATGTTGAAACTCTCTAGCCAGGTGCATATATATTTAGGATTCTTATGTCTTCTTGGTAAATCGGTCCTTTTATCTGTATGTAGTGCTCCTGCGTGCCTGGTAATTCTCAGTGAGGTCTACTTTGTCTAGTATTTGTGTAGCCACTCCAGCTTTTAAAAAAACCTTTATTGAGATATATAATTCAGATAATTCATATACTATACTATTCACCTATTTAAGGTGTACAGTTTTATGGTTTTTAGTATACAGTGGACCCTTGAGTTACGAGCTCAATGTGTTCATGAGGGCTGGTTGTAACTCAAGTTGGTTGTAAGTCAAAACTGTTTTTCCCGTAAGAAATAATGGAAATACCCATAATATGTTTTGAACTTCCAAAGCATCCCTTAACTAACCTTCTCATAATAAAAAGCATTGTATAATGTGCATAACCTACCAGAAACACCAATAATTTTCCTAGTGTATTCTCCAAAAAGTTATAAAATGCGCCTACTGTACTCACCATTCAAGTTGGCATCTTTGGCTTGCAGGAAGGGAGAGTGAAATGGAAGGTGGGTATTGTTTGGAAGGAGACTCCCCTTCCATAAGAACATCAGGAATCTCACTCTCTGGTGTCCTTTTTCTCCTCGGGAGGATCTGTAGCCCACTAGGACCTGCTTCTGGCTCATGAGATCTCAGCCTTTTCAGAAATAAAAACTGTTCTAAGGTTGTCTGTTTCTGTCTCTTCTTTAACACTGTTCTGTAGTACGACATGACATTGTTATTAAGCAAGTAAATGCAACTGTTGGCTTTTTGTTTGGGTGGGTCATCTCTACAAATCTTTGTAGCTGTGTCCACTTTTTCAGCATTTCCTTTATTTCAGAAGAACTTTGTTGCACTGATTGTTGATATCCCCCCTCCTCTTGAGAAAGCTCCTCAGCTGCTATTTTCTGTTGCTCAGCCAGAAGTTGCTGAAGTTTCTCTGTAGACGGTTCCTCTGACTGTTCCTCCACCAGTTCCTCAACATCATCACTATCTACCTGCAAGCCGCTGGACTCTGCTATAGTGACACTGACATAAACCATACCAGGGTTAATTGAAGGCTCAGACTTCTCTCTACAACCTTCAAAGTCCCTCTCCTGTATGATTTTAGGCCATACTTCCTTCCAGGCAGATCTTGACGTCCTTAGAGAGACATTGGCCCAGGATTTCTCAGTTAACCCCACCTAGAAAAGGATGTTGCAATGTTCCTTCCAGAGCTCTTTAAAGGTTAAACCTGAGACCATCTGGAAGCACTTCAGGAACAGTTCCTTCGTGTATAGCTACTTAAAGTTAGGTATAACCTGCTGGTCCAAAGGCTGTAGTAGAGGAGTTGTATTAGATTGGAGGAACTCAACTGAGAGCCATGGGAAATCTTCAGCAAATTTTTCTTCCAAATTGAGGGAGCAGGAGCATTGTCCATGGTGAGGAGAGCCTTGAGTGGTAAGCCTTTGTCCTCTAGATATTTATCAGTAGGACAAACAGCCTTCCTGATCCACTGAAGAAGTACTCTTGTTACCTGTATCCAGGCTTTTGCATTAGATCTCCACATGACCCCTAGCCTATTTTTCATGACTTTTATGTTTTTTGAACACTGTAAGGGTCTCAGAGTAATAAACCAAGAGAGGCTTTATCTTGAGTTTATCACTTGCATTGGTACATAACAATAAGGTTAACCTGTCCTTCATAAGCTTGTGGTCTAGCATTTTCTTTTTCCCTAGATAATGCATGTTTTTCTGGGATATTCTTCCAGAAAAGGCCAGTTTCATCACGGATGAAAACTTGATGAGAGCAAAAGCCATTTCTCTGTGTCGTCATTTCAAAGGGGTGTATGTAATTTTCAGTAGCCCTTATATCAGCACTGGCTGCTTCACCATGCCTAGTTACGCTGTGAACTTAAGTTCTTGCTTTAAAATTGTGAAACCACCCCTACTGGCATGAAATGTTTCACCATTATCACTTGTTGCTGGATTATCCTTTACGAGAGTTTGCATTTATAGCCCTAGCTTTTGCGCAAATTGTGAGCTCAGATAGGCTACAACCTGCCGTCTGCCTTTCATTTATCCACACTAATCACAATAGCCTTTTCTCCCTCTAATAATGCTGTACATGTATGCGAGATCAGCCACACACTTATCAATTGTGATGGCTTTCTTTACCTTCTCTTTCTTCCTTAGCTGCTTTTCTAGCTTTTTGGGGACCATTCTGTGCTTTATACAATCACTGTCTGAAATGTCCACAAACATGCACATCTGGGCGCAGACTGATTATGTGTGTGTACATATGCTTTTCTGGCATCATGAATCTTTGTTTACAACTGCACAAGTGGCCAGCATTTGGGTTGTAGCTCAATACTTTGGTCATAGGTTAAACCTAAAATTCCAGTTGTAACCCAAGTTATTCATATGTGTAGCTGGTTGTAACTTGGATGTTCCACTGTATTCCCAGAGTTGTGCAGCCACCACTAAAATAAATTTTAGGGCATTTTAATCAGTGCATAAAGAAGCTGTAGGCTGTTAGCAGTTCCTTCCCATCACTTTGCCTCTTCCCAACCTTCCCACTCCGTGCCATACCTCAGCCCTGGACATTCACTAATCTGTTTTCAGATTCTGTTAATTTGCCTCTCCTGGACATTTAATACAAATGGAATTACATAACATGTGGTCATCATCTGCGACTGGCCTTTATGACTTAGCCTAACTTACCGGTTATCGTCCATGTGGTTACATGTGTCAGGACATCATTCCTCCTCTTTTCTGCCAAATACCCCACTATATTAATATGCCATATTTTATTCATGAATCAGTTGAATGGCATTTGGGTTAATTCTGATCTTTGGCTATTGTGAATGTTTTCATTTTCTAGGTGTGTACCTAGGAGTGAAATGTTTGGATTATATGTTTAGCCTTTTGAGGACCTACTACACTGTTTTGTTTTCCAAAGTAGCAGCACCAACCTGGGTATGGTGGTGCGCACCTGCAGTCCCAGCACTCTTGAACACTGAGGCAGGAAGATCACAAGTTCAAGCCCTGGCTGGGGAATTTAAGTGACTTATGGAGACATTTTCTTGAAATTTAAAAGAGGGTAGGCAGAGACTAGAGATACAACTCAGTGCAAAGGCCCTGGCTTCATTTCCTAGTACTGCAGAGTGGCTGGATTGTATTGCAAAGTTCTCTTTCTGAAGTTCATTTATTTATGGCTCTTACTTGACTATACTGTAGGTTTAACTTAACTTCTCTAGACCTAGATTTTATTTTTTTAAGAGAACTGTCAAGAAAGGGTGGCTCATAAAACATTAGGTAAAACTTAATAGAAAGAAAAAATGCAAAAGAGTAAGTTTCAGAAAGTTATAAGTTCTTTCAAAACACTGTTTTAGAATTAAAATTCTGAGGTCTGCAAGTACCAGTTCAAGTTCACTATGGACTGTGGAGTTTTTTCCTGAGATCTCTGTTCCCTTGGTTTATTTATCTGTTTTTAGGTCAATGCCACTCTGTTTTGGTTACTTTGGCTTTGTAATATGTGTTGAAATCAGGAGTTTTGAAATCAGCTTCCATCTTGGCTCATTTTGTTCAAGATGATGTTAGCTACTTGGGTTTTTATGTGCTTCCATATGGATTGTAGGATTGTTTTTCCTAATTCTGTGACGAATGTCGTTGGTATGTTGATGGGGATAATGTTGACTATGTACATCATTTTGGAAGTAGGGACTTCCAGACAGTTTCATTCTTTGAATCCATGCACATGGTACTCCTTCCATCTTGGACTTTTCAGTTTCTTTCACTAGTGTTCTATGATTTTCATTGTAAGGATCTTTTACTTTAAATATATTCCTGTGTGCGTGTGTGTGTGCATGCATGTGTTTCTATTAAGAACATGATTAATTTCATGATTTCTTTCTCAGCAAATTTGTACTTGATGCATAGAAAAGCTACTGATTTTTGTATCCTGCCGAGTTCATTTATCAGTTCCAGTAGTCTTGGTAGAGGATTTTATCGAGGTTTTTTGCATCTGTGGTTTCTTTGTTGTTGTTGTCGTGTCCTATTCAGATTTTGGTAATACAATAATGCTGGCAGTGAGTGAACAATCTTAAAACAAATGAAGTTTAAGAGGCATGTCTGTGTTAACGTGAAATTAAAATAAGGCAATACGCTAACTTTGTTTGGAGTCTTGATTTTGATTTTATTTTTAATTATAGGTATTCCTTTTACAATGAGTTGCACAATTGAGAAGGCCCTTGCTGATGCTAAAGCCCTTGTTGAAAGACTGCGAGATCATGATGATGCAGCGGAGTCTCTAATTGAGCAAACCACAGCTCTCAGCAAGCGAGTGGAAGCAATGAAGCAGGTGTGATTTTTCTTTCTTGGTGATTCCATTTAACAAAAGCAGTTACTGTCGTCTATATATTGCTTGAATTGTAAACTACTGCTAAAGTAGGAATTTTTTGAAGTTCTCTTTTTAAAGTGACTTGATTTGTATGTTTTCCTTTAGGATAAAATTTTGTCATGGTGCCATATATATGTGTATATATTGTAAAACCTGTAGGGGTTGGTTTTTTATGTTTTTTTGGCATTCCTGGGGATTGAACCCAAAGGTATATACACTACCTCTAAGCAACACCCCCATCCCTTTTCATTTTTTAGTTGGAGGTAAGAGTCTCTCTTAAGTTGTTCAGGCTCGCCCTAAACTTGAGACTGCCTATCTCTGTGTCCCAAATAACTCAGATTGCAGATATATGC
>NW_004955413.1:21827397-21853627 GCF_000276665.1 Chinchilla lanigera
GTACCCTCTGCAGATATTGCATTTATACTTTCTACCTTATTTTTAAATTTTTATTTTTTATTTTTGTAACCAGGAATTGAACTCATGAACCTTGCGGTTGCCAGGCAGGCACTATGCCGCTGAGCTAAATCCCCAGTCCCCTACTTTATTTTTAATTTAATGTTGTCAATTTAAAAAAAATAATGCATTTCACTTCTTATTAAATGCTTCTTAGATACTTCTTGCTCTACTCTGTGTAACAGAATATTCTAGTGGGCCATGCAGTGTAAGCCTTCCTCAGATAAAAACGTTCAACTCTTAAGAAAACTGTGTGGTCTCTGAGATACTGTAATAGAAATTAGACGGGAAAATCCTCCCAGCTGGCTTGAAACTTACTCATCTTATAAAGAAAGGAAGCAACCCTGGGATTAATGCTATTGAAAAAACTATGGAAATAGTGGAACAGATTTATTCGGTCTGTTATGCAACTATGTTGTCCTAAACAGATTACTTACCTCTCTAACTGCAGTTCAACTCAGGCAGTCCAGTGAATATGTGCCTGTATTGACTTGTTTTTTTTTTTTAAAAAAGTAGAGTCTGACATCTGAAGTCAGGAACCAAGAATGTGTTGGCCCCAGCAGCACATGCCTATAATCCTAGATACTCCACAGGCTGAAGTAGGATTGCAACTTTGAGGCCAGCCTGGGCAACTTAGTGAGATCCTGTCTCAAACTAATAATAATAATAATGATGTTATGGTTTGGGGGATATTTTGCAAGGGGGAACAGTATAATACAGGACACAGCCAGGCGTGGTGGCACACGCCTGTAATCCCAGCACTCGGGAGGCTAAGGCAGGAGGATCGTTGCAAATTCAAGGCCAGCCTGGGTTACATAGTGAGACCCTGTCTCAAAAAGACAAAAAAAACCGAAAAGAGCAGGACACATACTTTATAAGATTATTTATAATAGTCACCCAAAGAGTGCTATACAAAAGAGTGCAGGAAATCTGTCCACACACTAAGACCAATCTAGCCAATGGCCTGGATCCCACAGAAATGTCTGCATGAGTCCAGCTGAAGACCTAGAGCTCATCACAGTGCCTCCCACGCGTCTAACTGTAGGCCTAGAGCCTATAACAATGTCGCATGCAGGGCTGTTTCACGGCTCTGCTCTGGCAGGGCCCAAAGGTCAGTGATGAAATCTAGGAAATCTGTGCCAGCGGGATGAAGGATCGGTGCTAGCAGGTTGAGGGATCTACATTGGAGCCAGGAGGTGATGTGCAAAGTAAGAGCCAGAGCTCCCCTGAAAAGTACCAGAGCCATCCTCAGCAACAGTGAGGTCCCAAGCTCCTTCACTGGTGAAGACAGCTGAGTTCCCATCAGGAAAGCCAATGCAGCAAGCTTCTCCAGGAGACTGGCAGTGCACCATGTTCCCCTCCAGAGCCAGGAAGCGATGCTCAAAGTGAGGACCGGAGCTCCCCCAAAGTAAACCGAAGCTGTTCTCAGTGCGGACAAGGTCCTGAGTTCCTCAGAGGATGAAAACAGCCAAGTTCATCAGAAAAGCCAGCGTGACGAGCTCCTCCAACAGAACCAACAGCTCCTTACAGCTTCTACCAGCTCCCAATAGCCTCCCTCAGCTCCCAGCAGTCTTTCTCAGTTCCCAACAGCCTTTTAGTTCTTCAAAGCCTTTCTCTGCTTCCAGCAGCCTCACTTCTCCAGGTCTGCCACTTATGCTGCTGGCAACAATCCTTAGGTGGACTTCCCACACCCAGCACCATGCTTACTCAGTTCGGCTGGGGGTTATAAATGGACCACCAGTTGTCAATCCGCTGCAGTCCACCCCTGGTCAACTAGATAACCATACACGTTTTCTTAATTCATAGTCTTCAGTGGCAGACTTGTGAAAATTAACATGTCTTGGTCTGTATACATTTACGTTAATATAACAGTTACATATATGCAATTCTTTCTTTTTTTTGCACTCATTCCTGCACCAAAAACAATATTCAAAGGGTGACCAAAATTCAAGGCTAAAAGACAATACTTTGAGTAATTAACCTGATTACAAACATATATTTAAAAACATAAAAACATTAAAAGAACTATTACAATAACAGTCCTTACTTCCTGTTAATTTTTACAATGCATGGCCGGGCATGGTGGCACACGCCTATAATCCCAGCACTCAGGAGGGTGAGGCAGAAGGATCGTTGCAAGTTCAAGGCCAGCCTAGGCTACAAAGTGAGCTCAAGGCCAGCCTGAACTGCATAGTGAGACCCTGTCTCAAAAAAACAAAACAAAACAAAAAAATAAAGTAAAAAATTTTTACAATGCATGGCAAGACTAAAAAATAGGGATCTCCTGCAATTCAAATACACTCTTATCTTCAGGTGAAAGGCTTCCGTTCATTTTTTCATTGTCCTGTTCTTCGCAATCACATTTTCCTCCATTTCATCCTTGCAACCCAAAGCGCCATCAGAGCCACCCCTCTGGCCGGATGTTTCATACCATTTTCCTGGCTTTTTGCTCTTAATTTCAAACATAAGTCTGGCCAAAAGCTCTGAACAATAACCATGCCAGCATCCAACAACAGACTACATTGAAATTTTGTTTCTCCAACCAGGCGGTATCTCTAAACAAGCAAAATGCAGACCAACTTCTGCCAAAGCACAATATGCTACCTGGGATCCAGCAGCCAATGCAGTCCTTCTCAGTTCAAGCCTCCTGAGCTTCATCTCATTTGGCAGCATCAGTCCTCTGATTTTCCAGGCTCCAATGAGAGTTTCCAATTTAGTTTGCAGCATACAAGGGCTGCCTCTTTGGCCAGTCTCTCAAAACATTTCCAAATTAATTCCAAAGGTTCTTAAGTCACATGGCCAGGCAACATCACAACAGTAACCCTGGTACCAATTTTATTATGGTTTGGGGGATATTTTGCAAGGGGAACAATACAATACAGGACACATATTTTATAAGATTATTTATAATCACTTCTCGGCCTTTTGGCTAAGATCAAGTATAAGATTATTTATAATAGTCACCCAAAGAATGCTATACAAAAGGGTGCAAGAAATTTGTCCACACACAAAGACCAAGGAATCTAGCCAACAGCCTGGATCCTACAGAAATGTCCTGCATGAGTCCAGCTGAAGACCCAGGGCTCATAATAGTGCCTCCCACAAGTCTAGCTGGAGGCCTAGAGCCCATAACAATATCTTATGCAGCCCTTTTTCACAGATCTGCCCCGAAGGCCCAAAGGTCAGTGGTGGAATCTAGGAAGTCTGTGCCAGCGGGATGAAGAATCGGTACTAGCATGTTGAGGGAACTATCCTGGAGCCAGGAAGCAGTGCGTAAAGTAAGAACCAGAGCTCCTCTGAAAACTACAGCCATCCTCAGCAATAGTAAGGTCCCAGGTTTCTCCATTGGTGAAGACAGCTGAGTTCCCATCAGGAAAGCCAACGCAGCAAGCTTCTCCAGGAGACCAGCAGTGCACCATGTTGCCCTCCAGAGCCAGGAAGCGATGCTCAAAGTGAGGACCGGAGCTCCCCCAAAGTGAACCGAGCTATTCTCAGTGCCAACAAGGTCTCGAGCTCCTTGGAGTATGAAAACAGCCAAGTTCATTAGGAAAGCCAGCATGATAAGCTCCTCCAACAGAGCCAACAGCTCCTTACAGCTTCTACCAGGTCCCAACAGCCTTTCTCTGCCCCCAACAGCCTCACTTCTGCAATTCTGCCTCATGTGCTGCTGACAGCAATCCTCAGGTGGGCGTCCCACACCCAGCACCATGCTTACTCAGTTCAGTTAGGGGTTATAAATTGACCACCAGTTGTCAATCCATTACAAATAATAAATAAGTAGTCAAGGATTTGGTTGGGCTGTCTGGGTTCAATCTTCCTATCAGCCAATGAAAAGGAAAAGAACCAAGAGTGTTAAAATGAATCCATTCCTAAGTGTCTCATGGGAATAAATGCCTTGAAACTAAATAAGTGTAATGTTACTTTTTTAATTGGTTTTTTGATAAGTGTAATTTTAAAGTTAGGTTTTCTATTAGCTTTTGAAGTAAATCTTTGCATTTTTTGCACATATTTTTCTATTATTAATGCATGCACTGTAAAATTTGTTGGATTTTAGTGTATAATCACAGGTTGTACAACCATGACTACAGTCTAATTCTAGTATATTTTCATCATCCCAAACCCTGTATCTCTTAGTGGTCTCTCCCTAGCCTCCACTCCCCAGCAGCCACTATTCTTTTTATCTGTGGATTTTTCTTATGAATGGAATAACGTAGTATGTACCTTCTTGTGATTGGCTTCTTAACAGAATGTTTTTAAGATTCACCTGTGTATCAGTACTTCATTTGCTTTTATTGCCCAATAATACTGCATTGAAAGGTGCAGTACATTGTGTATATCCATTCAGCTATAATGTATAGTGCTACTATGAATATTTATTTATAGGATTTATTACTGTTTATCCTGTCTTACATGTGAATGTCTGCCTTGCTTGACATCATTTATTTATAGGATTTCAGCTCTCTTGGGCTCATAGGAGCAGAATGGATGGGTCACTTAATACCTCTTAACTTTTGGAGGGTCTGTTCATTTATTTATATTTATTCAGAGATAAAAATTTGCAAATATTTTTCTCCCCTCATGTTCTTTTTTAATGTTTTTATTAGTATCAAGAAGAAATTCAAGAACTTAATGAAGTTGCAAGACATCGACCACGGTCTACATTAGTTATGGGAATCCAGCAAGAAAATAGACAAATCAGAGAATTGCAACAAGAAAACAAAGGTAAGATCTATTATTACTATGTAGAGCATTTCAAAAGAGAATTTTAATCTGCAGTTATGCTATTGGTTTGGGATTAATTAATATTTTCCAAGGTAGAAAAACTGCCATCTGAAGTTACTTTTTCATAATAATCTCATTTCTATTCCATATGCCTAAATTGCATTTATTACTGGTTATCCTGTCTTAGGTATGAATGTGTGCCGTGCTTGGTATTATCTTAGATTCTAATCCTCAATATCCATTTTACTCCATTGCTGATACCTATGAAATAACTCAGCTTCATTTTCTTCAGTCCCACTGCTTTGGCTTAGGCACTCGTCATTTTTTGTGTCTAGCGTCCTCATTGGCTTCCTTGACTCTGGTCTCTTACCTTTGTCCATCAGCCTTTAACACAAGCATCTGGTTAATTTTTCAAAAATGAATCTGGTCATGCTATTCTTTTGCTTAAGAACTTGCAGTGTATCCTGTTTCCTTATACAAGAGCCTTCCAAGTCAGTGCCCAGCCTTCTTTCCTTATCCCCGCAGCTCTGCTACGAACCCCGTGTTCTTGCCATCCTTAACACATCGTCCTCTTTCATGCCTCCTTGCTTAGAATGTTATTCCTTCATTTTTCAGCCCATGGAAGTTAAGGTCATCTCAGTACCGTACTGTATACCTTATGAAGCTTTCACCAATTTCTCTCCACAGACTTCTTAAGTATACTTGAATAGCTCTTCACTCTGCACTTACTACATGTTATTTTCTTTGCTAGACGCTAAGTTCCATGACCTTTAATATTCTTCATAAGCAGGAGCATTATCTGATAATTAATTGCTATTCAGTAAATGTTGAAATGATTCTTTAAAAGTGAGTATAAACCAGGTATAGTGGTGCATTCTTGTAATCCCAGCACCTGGGAGATTGAGGCAGGAGGGTAGTGACTTTGAGGACAGCCTGATCTACTTAGCCAGGCGCTGTAATAAATGAATAAATAAAATGACCATTTAAAAAAAGTAATTAGGAAATTAATTTGATGACCTTTTACATTACATGGCTAGACTTTTGTGGATCATGTTTTCTTTTTAAAAAAACAGTTGGTGTTTTGATAAATATAATATGGAAAAGAATATGTTATGTACCTTTAAATTAAATTTGAATAAAATACACTGTTATTCTTGATAGAATTGCGTACATCCCTGGAAGAACATCAGTCTGCCTTGGAACTTATAATGAGCAAGTATCGAGAACAAATGTTTAGATTGCTAATGGCTAGCAAAAAAGATGATCCGGGTATAATAATGAAGCTAAAAGAACAGCACTCCAAGGTAATACATTCTGGAAATGGGAATTTGAGATGGAAAAGAGGCCAGTTGGTTAATTTGTGACTAGATTTTTAAAAAGAAAGAGTCAGATATTTAGTAATACCATTTTAACCTGGTACTGAACACTTCATCTTTTTAATTGACATTTTTTCCTTTTTCTTTCATTCATTTCTTGTTTGTTATATATCATTTACTGTTTTATTCTTCTAACACTTACTGTTAGACACTCTAATGTATACAATTTACATTAGAAAATAAACTTTGGGAAATAAAGGTAAGTTTTTCAATTCAAATTTATTTTTATAAGATTATCTGCTTTTAAAAAGTAGGTCTTCCAAGAAATTTGTGTAATGATACTGATTGCAAAACAAAAATTGAATTGCTAAAAACTTTTTTACAGTCTGAAAGTAACTACATGTAGATTTTTTTTTCTTTTCTTTTCTTTTTTCCTTTTTTCTTTTGGTACCAAGAATCAGACTCAGGACCTTGTGCTTGCCAGGCAGGTGCTTGTGCCGCTGAGCTGTATTCCCAGCCCTAGATTCTTTTTCTTAACCCAGATTTCTGAATGAAACTAATTCATCCAGACTATTAATGACCCTGATTTTAGTGGAATAACCACAAGCTAGAGGAGAGAAAAAGTACCCTATTAAAATTTGCCCTCTCCCCCAGTATTACATACCATATCTGTTTTTAGACAGAGATGACGTGGTTAGAAACTACTAGTGTTTTTTGGCCACTCGTTGTCATTCCTGTGTATGTTCCCTTTGGTATGTCCCGTGTTTGTTAGGAAAACGAGTAGAGTGATCTTTTACAGTTACATTTTAAACTGAATTTTAATTGCTGGTATGAAATAAAAACGTTGGACTACATTTCAGTAATAACTAGATGATGCATAGACCATCATGTCAGTGAGTAACAGGGAGTTATTACTAATAAGAATAGTGATTGTTATAAGACATAGTTTTATCTTTCTCAGTTATTGAAACACATTTTAGGCACTCCTCCCCCTTCCTATTTCTCTTTCTCTTTTCTTCCTTTTTTTCTCCGTCGTGCTGGATCAAACCTAGGGCCTCACGCATATTAGGCAAGTGTTCTTCCTCAGAGCTACATCCCTGCCCATGTTTTAGACTGTTTAAAATATACCTTCCATTTTGTTACTTACAGTTTTTAGATGATTATTACTTCTGTTAGAATTAAATGCCTAGGAAATAGCTCTTTGTGTGACGACTTTACATATTAGGGAACTTAATAGGTGGTTTTTGTCTCAACTATTAAAATAATAAATGATTAAAATTGGGTTTAGTGTCTGATTATAATGTTTATGTCTTTACCAAATGGAAGTTCTTCAATCTCTAAGTGATGATCTTTTGAATATAAAATACGTTATTAATGAGACCATTATAGTTAAATGTATAAAGGGCTATAGAGGAGCTGACTTAAAATTATTGCCAGGATACATATAATCTTCAGACATTTCAAAAGGCCCTTATAACTTGAAAAATGAAAATTTGAGATTTAAAGGGAAGAATACCATGACTAAAAAGTGCTTAAAATAACATAATGCAGCTTGTTAGTCCCATCTAGTAGGAACTATGGCAGAGAAAATATTTTCTAAAACACACTGGGGCCCTGGGGTGTAGCTCAGTGATAAAGCAAGTGCTTAGCATGCATGAGGCCCCCCAGCACCAGAAATAATGAATGAATAATTGAATAAAATGCATTAGATGGCATATTCACCAGAGCTGTTCTATAATTAGCAAAGTTAAACATTTCCTAAGATAGCTAAAAACTATCCATTTCATTATATAAATTGAGTTCACCTTGCCTTCCATAAAATGACTATTCAGTTACTTGCTATTAATCCTAACTAATACATATTAATGTTTGTGATTTTGATTTTTCCCAAAAAGGAGATACTTTGGCTCAGTTAAACATTTATTAACACTTGCGCTGGGTTAGTTGTTATGGGTGATTACGAGGTGAATAAATTGTATTACTGTACAAGCATGCAGTGTTTTAGGAGATACAGACACAGCTAATGTGAAGTGGTAGAAATATGAATTGCTACTCTCATATTAAGAGAGCAGTATTCTCATGAGGAGCAGCTAGAAAGGTCAAGAAAGAAAGAAAATTAATCTAATCCAGTCTTCAATTAATTAGGGGAACTAGGTTCAGTAAGCAGAAATGGTTAAGCAGAAACAAGATGAAGGTACAAAAATGTGGGATAGATTCTAGGATATGTTTAGGTACTAGAACTCTGATAAGCCTAAACAGAATAACAATTTTATAACACACTTAGAGGCAACAGAATTGCATAGAGCACCATTTTGGAGTAAGAGTTCCTTTCAAAATTACTATAATACAGAATTTTGTTCTCACTTAGAAGTTTTTGAGTTCACACTTTAAAATTAATAGAACTGCCAGGTGTAGTGGCACACACCTGTAATCCCAGCACTCAGGAGGCTGAGGCAGGAGGATTGCTACAAATTCAAAGCCAGCCTGGCCTACAAAGTAGCTCAAGGTCAGCCTGAACTGCATAGTAAAACCCTATCTCAAAAAGACAAAGATAAATGAATAAGATTAATAAAATTTATTTTTATCCCAAGGCCTATTTTTACATCATTTTTAACAGATGCCTTTTTGGAAATCTTAAAAAAACAAACATTTTGAACAGTTGGCTAACACGCATGAACTAACACTCATTCAGTTCTTAAATTACGGATAATATCCGTATTAACATTATGATGACTCTGTACTACAGATTGACATGGTACATCGTAACAACTCCGAAGGATTCTTCCTTGCTGCATCTCGACACATCCTTGAAGCACCTCAGCATGGACTCGAGAGGAGGCACTTGGAAGCCAATCAGAATGTACCCTAAAAAACAGTCAACTTTGGGGTGTGGATGGAAGGGGGGCCCATTTAAAAAGTTCTTTTACTTTGAAGTTCTGTCCCAGATTAGATCAGCCAATAAATCAGTTAAAAGAGTGTTGTGCTTTTGATACCCCTGCCTGTTCAGTGGGAAACTTTAAATTTGTCACTGATCCTCTGTGTCATACATGATCTCATGTGTGACCATAGATTTTAAACAACAGGTAGCCCACCTCTTTATTTATTAGACCTTGTTAGCTATTGCTCTCAATTTTGTTTCTGCAGAATAGTTACTCTCTTTCTGGACATTAGTGCTGTTTTCTTGGCATTAATTTAGCCTGAATCATAAAGATCCTGGTCAATCAAACTATTAATGAAATGTTTTTACTTAGATTTTTTTTGGCCTATAAGGCCAAAATGCCTTTTGTTTAGACGTTATAATTGAGTGTGGTACTGCTCTCATTGTGTTTTTAACTTAAAGAAGAAGTAGGTCGTGGAAGGTCTTTTACTGAGTAAAGTAGAAATCAACCTAGATGTAAGTTAGAAGTCAAAGGCATTTCAGTACAGTTCAAGGGTTATGTTGCTGACATTTCTTACCTCGTGGCAGTTTTAAAATCACAGTTCTTACCTTTTGTTCCCATTAAAAATTCTGTGATTCTTCTCTAAAGATTTTTAGTTAAATGAATCATTAACTGGGCCTATAAAATACTTTGTAATTGAACTGTTAGGTTTTTTCATGTGTTGATCTTGTTAGAACAGATTGTGCCCTAAAGAATTAGTTCTTTCTTTCATCTTAAGGGCAAAGAAGTACTTGCTGCTTATGTAGTTTTTAAGCCTGTTTTTCAGCCACAGAACTGACCGAATCACAAGTTTAGAAAACTTGGTATTTAAAATTTTAATTCATTGCACGTTCAGTTTGCTTTTGCAGTTACCGTATTTACATGCTTTTAAGCATTATGTTCCCTTTACAGTGGGAGGGAGTTTAATGATATTTAACTGTTACAGAACATGGCACATTTTGTCTTGATATCATTTTTTGCTATTGTAATCTAATCCAAAACTGATGAACTTTCTAAAGGAGGGAAATGTCCTCTGTGCTGTGAGATGTGGCCGTCGGCACTAACAAGTGTCACTAGTGTGACTGAAGGATGGACTTCTTGTTTTTTTGGTTTTTGGTTTTTTTTTTCCAGTACCGGGAATCAAACTCACAACCTTGCACTTGCCAGGCAGGCACTGTGCTGCTGAGCTAAATCCCCAGCCCCTTGGACTTTTAAAGTATATTTGATTTTAATTTTAATAGCACTGTAGTGGGTAGCACAGATGTCTTTTGTTGTGCCTTCTTCCAAAGTGCTCCAGTTGTGTAGGGGAATAGCTCCGTGGTGTGTGCTTAGCACGCTCAAGGCCCTGGGTTCAGTCCCCAACACCAAAAGAAGTAAAATAAGGACCGGCAGTTTTGTTCAAAATTATTAAATAGGGCCGGGGGTGTGGCTATGTGGTAGAGTGCTTGCCTAGCATATGCAAGGCCCTGGATTTGAACCCCAGCACCACAAAAAAAGAGCTGTTTTTTCCTTCACTTCTTTTAGTGTAATAGTTTTGTAGGTCTTCTGAGGCCTTGTTCCAATTTTTTTTACAAGAAGAAAATGTGTACAGCTATTTTAGAGACTTGATAACTGGTTGAGGAATTTTTTTATTCACTATAAACTTAAATTTTGGCTTAATAGAATAAACTGATCTTCACTGCCAATGAATAATGGCATGTAGATACTGTTTACGGATAGAAGGTTATTCTCAAGTTTCTGTTGATTTTTACACCTTTCTTATCTGTCTCTCACTAGCGTATAAGCTCCTTCAGGTCAGAGAATGTATCTTAAAGCTTTCTATTCCTGTTGCTTATATTCCTGTTTTTGCCTGTCATAGGTGTGCAGAAACTAAGGATTGAGAATGGAAAAATGTATCCATCTGACACACTGAAATTATATTTTCAACAGTTGGCAAAGAAGGCCACTTAATATTTTAATACTTAAGAACAGAATTCTGATCATTTTACTCAATATTTGCTACCTACCAAACATTAAATAATAGGCATAATATTGACTAACGGGTATAAACAGGACATACTTCCTCTCAGGAGTGTTACAGCGTAGGAAACGTTCTAGATTGGATTGGAATTAATTTATAGGCATGGATGATATGGAAAAGATTTATAAACAGTGAAGACTTCAGAGAAGAAAAGAGATTAAATTTGTCAATAATCTTTATCTTTCCCATTATGGTAATAGTATATTTAGGTGCAAAAAAAGAAAAAAGAGTTGCTGGTCATTGTGGTGAGAGGAATGTGAAATGAGAAAATTCCTTGCAGCTGGGTGTGGTTAGATTATACTGCTGACCATAATTCTAGTCCTAATAGAAATCTAATGTAAAAAGCACATCATAGTCAACAAATGTTGTTGTGATCTATTATGTTCCTGTTATATATTATAACAGGATACATATTATATATCAGAGTATATATATTATATTCCTACAATGTAAGAATATTACATTCAAAATAAACAGAGAATATTACATTCATGTCAAGTGGCACTGCAGATTTTATAAAAAGAAAAGGACCCAGAAGGAAAAATAAAGTGTTTCTCTGATTTCCAGCTGTCGTCCTTTCTTTTCAGGAGTTACAGGCACATGTTGACCAGATAACTGAAATGGCAGCAGTAATGAGGAAAGCCATTGAAATCGACGAGCAGCAGGGTTGCAAGGAACAAGAAAGAATATTTCAACTTGAGGTAGGTTTTACGCTGTACCTGTGGGTGAAAACTGTCCATGCAGCTTACAGCAGAAAACATATGCCATGCTTTTCTAGGGTACTGGGTTGTTTTTTTGTTTTTTTTTTTTCTGAGACAGGGTCTTGCCATGTAGTTCAGGCTGGCTTGAACTCACAACAGTCCTCCCAAGTGCTCAGCTTGCCAAGTGCTGGGGTTACAGGTGTGCACCACCACACCTGGCTGTGGGGTTTGTTTATTTGTTTTGCTTTAGCTATTCAGAAAACGTTTAATTTGGGTTGGCTGTAATTTTGGAATATAAATATTCTTGAAATCTACTCAAATCTTTTTTATTAATTGGTACATTTTAGATACATATAATGATCACA
Organism: Chinchilla lanigera; assembly: GCF_000276665.1. Taxonomy (NCBI): domain Eukaryota; kingdom Metazoa; phylum Chordata; class Mammalia; order Rodentia; family Chinchillidae; genus Chinchilla; species Chinchilla lanigera. The sequence goes on from NW_004955413.1 coordinate 21,839,497, forward strand.
TCCATCATAGGGAATTTGTACTTTTGCATGATATGTCCTGGTGCTGCTTTTTTCCCATCTCCCTTTTTCTTACCCTGGATGCTGCTGTTTTTATGGGCTTACACTGCAAGACCATTTATAGAGGAGTGCAAGAGTCTAGGATCATTAGCAACTAACACCAGAAATTGAGAAAGTTGGTTTTTGTTCATGTATTGCCTTTTTACTAAATGAATGTACTTCTTCAATTTTATAATTTAGAAAAAGTCATCCCTTCTAGTAAAGACAACAGCACTGCAGGGAAATAGTTTTTAATCCACAGGTGATATTTTTTGCAAGTGCTTATTTTTCTGAGAACTGTAAAAGCCTTTGTCTCTTCTCTATTTTATGATAGCAGAGGTACAAGTTGTTGAATAGCTCAGGTCAGAAGAATAGACTTTCATGTAAGTTTCATTTTAAAATGATGGTCAGGAAATTGGTTACAGAGGGCCAGAAATGATTTCTGTCTGAGCATGTACAGTGTTCTTCTGTCTGTACAAGAGTAGACAAACTATCGCTTTGCATGTTCTTGCTTTGATTTGTTTATGTTTGTGATACTGGTATGCTGCTATTGTTCTATTTCTTTGTTTCTCATTTACTACTCTCTTGAAAATAAAAAAAAAAAAATTAAAAAAAGAAGAGTAGACAGACTTTTTCTATAAAAGGCCAGAATAAGTATTTTCGACTTTGCAAACTAGGCAGTTTGTACCTAGTTCAGTTTTGCCACTGTAATGCAAAAGAAGCCACAGGCCTCAGTCCAGGGTAATCCCTTTGGGTTTTTTGTTTTTTGTTTTTCTGTTGTTGTTGTTTTGAGATACGGTCTTGCTATGCAGTTCAGGCTGACCATGAACTCACTATTGTAGCCAAGGCTGGCCTCAAACTCATGGTGATACTCCTGCCTCAGCCTCCCAAGTGCTGGGATTACAGGCATGCACCACCCTACCTGGCCTAATACCTGTTTTATACCATTTTAGAAATTGATGTTAATGGAAGAGAATAAATAACGAAAGGTCTCTTTTAAACACCTGCAAATTTCTTACAGTAATTAATGTAGAAGGGGTAAAAAGGGGACACTGGTTCATAGCACCAGATGTGTTCACTTACTTTCCTTCTTGAAAAATATCACCCACTGGGCCAGCCCTGCTGCTCTCAAATTCCAGGGAGGGAACCAAACACCATGGCTTGTCCTGTATTCCATGCTACTGTATTAAGAGTACTAATGTACTGAGAGGTTCTGCTCTTAGGATGTTATTCACTAGTTTTATGAGTTGCATGAATGTAAATCGAGATGTTATTTTCTTCTTCTCTAGTGGGATTATAAAGTAAGGCAATTTCTGAGTTTTCATGTCACATTTGCTTCCTTAAGGATTTAATGTGGTAGAAGCAACTGAGCACAGTCACAGTTCCACCTCTTTGAAGTTTTGTTTAGATTCAGGTTGTCAACTGTATATATCACTTAGTACTTTTATGCGAACTACAGAATGTTCTGTCATACGTTCATATGATTAGATTTTTAAAGAAGGTTTGCCGTCTTACAGATAAAGACTGCAACTCTATTTTTGCTTGCCTCCTTATAGCAAGAAAACAAAGGCTTGAGAGAGATCCTTCAAATAACTCGAGAATCGTTTCTGAACCTTCGGAAGGATGATGTATCAGAAAGTACATCTCTGTCTGCATTAGTGACCAATAGCGATCTGAGTCTGAGAAAGAGCTGAAGGGGTTCCAGTTCTGGAGGCTTTGTACGTGGGTCCACACCGCCGTCAGGACTGGCTGAGAAGTGAATGAATGAACAGGAAATTCAGTTTTAGTCAACACTTTTTTTCCCTCTATAGTATGTATAGTGCAATGGCTAAGAGATAGCAAAAGAAATGTGTATTTAAGGTTGTAAACTTCATCCCAAAATAGGGAAATGTAGAAACTGGGCCACTGTTAACTGGTAACAAACGGAAGATTTTCACAGTGACTCCTGAATATACCAAGCTTTCAGTAGTGCTGTTTGCTCTCTGGATGATGCAGACTCAGATAGTCCCAATAAATGTTTGTGAATTCATAGAGTTATTCGAGTTTTAAAATACAAGTTTTTGCTGTGGTCCACATACTGAATTTTATTCTTCCTGTTTGGTGTCAGAATTAACAAATTGTTTATGCCCCATGTGACTTACCACTTAAGTAACTGCCTGTCTACTTTCTCATTAATTTTTTTGTCCAAGAAAATTCAGGTTTAAAGGCTCTAGGAATATTTCATATGTACCACAAACAAGAGGTAATTAATTCTAGCTAATTTACCGTAATTAATTCTTAGCTATCAGTTGTCTGTGACATGCTTAAATGTATGAAACATCATTTCAGGAATGAGATAGAAGGAATAATTACTTTCTAAGAAAGAAGATCTTACAATAGACATATTTGGTAGGTTTAACTACTTCTTTGAAAGAGTAAGTTTTGGTTTCCAGTCATTATGAAAATGAGATTTTTTTTTTTCCCCCTCTGGTCTACACCTATTTAAAGATATTGTGTGGTTAATTTAGCTAACAGTTGAAATGTTTGACATAGAAAGCTAAGTGTGGTGACTTTCAAGGTAAATTCAGAATTCCTCTGGCTTATGGAACCACCCCCTTTTTCTTAAGTAATTACTCTTGAGATACAAAAAAGTAGAGTCAAATTTCAGAAAAAAAATTCTGAATGTATTTTTAAACTTCATCTGGTCCTCATAATCTGTAAGATTTTTCTTCCTTTCATTTGGAAAGGAAAGTGGAAATCTATGGATTTACAAGTATTTGTTTTCTTTTGTTTTTTAAAAAACTATCAAATATATAGTGTATGAATTTTTGAAAGCTACCAGACACAGAAATGTGCTTTAACACCAATTAAGACCTAAAGTTTTCTTGTTTCGTAGTGAGTACAGAATAAAAGGATAAGAGTATAAAGTATGATTATATTATACTCATTTATATTAAATACTTAACTAAAATTAGCACAAATAGAAAATTCTCCTTTTGAGTATATAATTTGTTAAAGAAATATTACTACTTGAGGTAATTTTTATGTATTATTTCATATATTGGTAAAATTCAAAACTACTTTTCACTTCAGAGATTTTCTATCTTAAGTTTGGGGTGGATGGGCTGATTAGAGAAGGGCTGAGAGCCCAAACGTTAGGTTTCTTTTCTCATTCAGAGGCCTTAATTGACATTTTATAAATAAATGACATTTTTTTATTTTTAAACTTTTCTATAAGTTTTTAGGAAAGTATCCCTTAATTAAATGGCATATTCATTCAAATAGTTTTTATCCCAAGGAAGAATTAAAGTAAGCTACACAGTTGAGATTAAGTCTGAGGCAATTCATCAAGGCAGCTCTATTATAAAACATTATTTGATAAATGATTATTTTTGTAAGCCAGTAAGTTAATTTATTCTTGGTCTTCTTACTTAGATAAATGTTAAGGTTTTGGGTATTGAAAGACATTCACTTTGTTTTTAGGACAGTTTTCCACCTCCATTTTTTTGTTCTATGGAATTTTACATTTATGTCTGAGAGTGTGTAATGGCATAGGAGCCTATTTTATCAATAAAGATGAATGGTTAAAACTGGCATGGCTTCCAATTTAATTTGAAAATAATGTGTCCATTTCTTGCACATAGTTTATTTTTAAGGCCTTTTTGTCATTCCTTACCACAATACAAATGCTTAGCAGCAAGTTCTGTTTCTACTTCTTAGGACTAGGTAAGCAGCTCCTTATTGCTGACCTTGCAGACCTTATCTATAGGGGATGAGTAGTGTCCCCACAAAAGGTAAATCCAAATCCTAAACAGCTGGGAATGTGACCATATCTGGAAATAAAGAGTCTTTACAGATGTAATTATCTCAGGGTACGATCACTTTGGATTTAGGTTGGGCCCTAAATGCAGTGACTGGTGTCCTTATTCAAAGAAGGAGTCGGGCATGATGGCACACGCCTGTAATCCGAGCACTCAGGAGGCTGAGGCAGAAGGATCAGTGTGAGTTCAAGGCCAGCCTGGGCTACAAAGTGAGCTCAAGGCCAGCCTGAACTGCATAGCGAGACCCTCTCTCAAAAAGAATAAATGGAAGATTGGAAACACAGAGAAAAAGCCACATGAAGACCGAGACAGAGATTTATACAAGCCAAGCAACATCAAGGACTCTTAGCCACTGTCTGACTGGGAGAGAGGCATGGAATGCATTCACTCTCAGAGCCTCCAGAAGAATCAAGCCTGCTTGATTATAGTCTGGAGACTATATTTGAGATTATGGCCTTGAGAACTGTTAGAAAATAAATGTCTGTTATTTTAAGCCACTTAGCCTGTGGGTGTTTGTTACAGCAGCTCTAAGAAACTAATACATCATTTATTCATCAACAGTCAACCTCTTCAAAGTTTTATACAGGGATTACAGTTCTAAAAACTAGTAATATTCAGCCTCACAGATAAAATGCTTTCTGCTCAAATTTACACTCTTTGATATTCTTTTATATCACAGTAAATTCTAAATTTTTATATTTCTAAACTGTTTCAATGAAGAAATGCAGGCTCATAGATCCATAACTTAATTTTGGGTGAATACTATTAGCTTTTTTGATTAAGAGTAAAATAAATTCTTTTTTAAATATGGATGAAGATAATTTACAACTGGCATGTGAGAGGACCTTCCTTTTCCTTTTCTCTCACTGGCTACTCTGTCTCCGGCCTCCTTTGTTCCTGTCTTCTCTCTGGCCTGTAGAGCCACTGGATGCAGTATCTACTCCTGCTGAGTTCTGTATTTCTACTCCTCAGTGAGCTTGCCCAGACTTAGAACTTTAAATACCACCTGGATTCACACCGCCAGCTCAGACTTGCCATTAACTTCAAACTCGTCCAGCTGTGACTGCCAGGGAGGCAGTTCAAACTTAAAATGTCCAAAGCCAGACTCTCAGGGGTCACTCCCAGAACCTCTCCAGCCTCTTTCGTCATCCTGGTTCCTGACAGCTGCATCTTTCCAGCTGTCAAGACCCAAAACCCTAGTGGCATCTGACTCTACTTTCTCTTACATCTGGCCTGAAATTCATCAGTAAATCCAGCTGGCCAACCCTTCAGAATGTATCAGGAGCCTACTTTTTCTCTCCATCAGTGCTGCGGCCCCTGGTCCAAGCCACGTCAGAGGAGTCAAGATTCAACCTGAATAACCTATGGTAGAACAGTTAAGTAAATGGTCAAAATCTAGTCAGTGTAGTTTATTGCATACTATGGTTTAAAGATCCTAGCAATAGAAAGAAAAACATTGGCAGAAGCTAAAACCATAATTACATAAATACAAATTATGTAATTTACATAGATGTATAATGGGAAACCTATAAACAATATCAGTATACTTCAGACTAATTCTCCTGTTTCACTGTTGCTGTAAACCAAAGCATCTTGTAACTACCATTCTATAAATATCTTGTAATTGATTCATCTGATTCCCCATTGGATATTCAGTTTGTACATTTTTAAACAAAATAATACTCAGTAGACATGCATATATGTACCTTTTTTTTGAGACACGGTCTAGCTCTGCAGTTCAGGCTGGCCTTGAGCTCACTTTGTAGCCCAGGCTGGTCTCAAACTTGCACCGATCCTCCTGTCTCAGCCTCTTGAGGGCTGGGATTACAGGGTGCACCACTATGCCTGGCTTATCTTTGTTATTGTCATTTCTAGTGTATGATTCCTGGAAGTTTGTTATATCACATTCACCTTTATCACCTTTTAAGTAAAAGTAATTTGTACATTTAAAAAACAAACAATTCAGGATAGTCAGCCTCTTCCTATAACCTCTGTTTTCCCAGGGGTCTTTAGAAGCCTCTTCTGAATGAGAAAGCCTATCTAAAAAGAGTTGCTTTTAAATATGTATGTACACACAATTGAAGCCTACTGTATACCTTGGTACTTAACCTTGGATTTTTGTCTTTTTCTTTTTTTGGGGGGGTACCAGAAATCAAACTTAGGACCTTGTGCTTGTGCCACCCTCAATCTTACCCTGGGATTTTTAAGTTAATGACATCCCTTGTAATTTTTTTTCCCCAAATAAGCAGAAAGAAAACATGAAACCCACTGTTTTAGAGCAAACAGTGCCTTCAGAAAATAGCAGTAGGTAGCACTGTAACCAGACGGGCTGCAGTAACAAAACAGCAGCAGAAACAATTTTTTCACAGTTACGGAGGGTGGAAGTCCATGTCCAGTGCTGGCAGGACTGGTTTCTCCCCAGGCTTTGCTCTTGCAGATGGTCGCTCTACTGACATGGCTTTCCTCTGAGCAAATGCACCCCACATCGTAGTCTGGAACCCAGGGCCTCACACATGCAAAGCATGTGCTCTACCACTCAGCCACACGCTCAGCCCACTAGTCTCCTCCTGGTGTAAGGACACCAGGCTGATTGGATTAGGGCCCACGCTAATGGCCTCAATTTAATTGCTTTTTAAAGGCCTTATCTCCAAATAAAGTCACATTCTGAGGTACTGGGGAGTTAGGGATTCAACACTAAACGGGAGGGGAGCACACAAGTTGATCCACAACTTAAAGGGAAATAGGTAACCACTTTGTCCACATGGGCTGGGACGCAATGCAGGGAGCTGGATTCCAGGGCAAGGCCCTGTCCTCAGAACATTAGCACCAAGAACACTGGGTTTTAATGAATGCTGCTAATGGGTATTACAGAGATCAAGGAGAGAACTGTAAAATGAAAAGTTCTACACAAGTGCTGCTGGAGAGATTTCTGGTGTTAGCGATTTTATTTTATTTATTTATTTTTTGGTCTTTTTGAGACACGGTCTCGCTGTGCAGTTCAGGCTGGCCTTGAGCTCACTTTGTAGCCCAGGCTGGCCTCAGACTTGCAATGATCCTCCTGCCGCAGCCGCCTGAGTGCTGGGATTACAGGCATGTGCCACCACGCCCGGTGTGTTAAGTGATTTTAAATATGTGTGTATCATTTGAAATAAATAATGGGTCTAATGCCTCAATGAGCAACTCAGAAAAACATGTTTGTGTAAAATTAATAATTTCCAATGAGAGATCAAAATAAAGAGTAACATTAACAATATTCTACCATTCATCAGCAGAAGAAAGTTAAAAATAATCAGTGACATATCTTCATCATGATGGGAGTATAAAGCATGCTTTGATAGGAAGTCAGACATCACCCAAAAAAATATAAGGGACAGATAACATGATCTCTAAAGTCTTTTTTTGCCTAATCTAGTAATTTCCTGTTAGAATTAGTTTTCTATCTACAGAAAACTCTCCACTATCGCTCTTATCCAAAGAGAAATCTCCAGATAGTATTATAGTGAGTTTTGGCAACCTGACAGCTAACCTGTAACAGATTAATCAGAACTTTTGGAAAACATTTGAAGAATAGTGTAATAGGTTTTTCTGTAATACTATCTGCAGTTCGACACACCTGAAGTATTAATGACCTCCAACACAAATTAGTCCACTAGAAGTCATCAGCTTTCTAACAAATATAAATTTGAACACCCTGCCCCAGGCTTCCTTCATTTCTTGTTCTTAAGCTGATATTTTACAATAAATAACTAACCTGTCCAGATTAGACAGTTTTGTTTCTATAGCTGTGAAACTTTTCTCTCATGTATTATTGCTATGGCACAAATAGTAGTAATTTTTATGATACTACCATAATCAAGAGGCTTTTTAGCACTTTTTTGAAAATAGGTATTTATTATAAAATTATACAAAGTGACTTTTTAAATTACAAATCATAGGGAAAGTTTTTAAATAATTTGCATCCTCCCTCCAAAAAAGTGTGTTCTGCCTTTCACAGTCGAGAGGCAGTACAGAAATTCTGATGGTACAGGGAATAACTCACAAACATCCCATTAAATGTTTTTAGAATGTACAAAGACATGGTAGAAACCAGAATCCCTATAGTGCATATTTTAATCAGATTTTTTGGGTCAAGTTTAAATTATAAACAATTACAGAGTAATAAGTAGATACCTGCGCTGAATTTTTCAAAGCAAAAACAGTTCATTTTCTAGTTTCTCTTATTTTGTTCTGTCCTCCTCAAAACACTTTTAAAAGCCAAAGTTAAAGATTTCTCCAGGTACGTGAAACTTCGATGATCTTTTGTACTTTGAAGAAACCCTTGAAAAGCAGCATCACTTAAGTAGTGGTTACCTCACAGACGTATGTGCTATGGTCACAAACCACCCCAGCCTGGAGGAAGTGGCTTCCAATCCAGTGGTCTCTCAGGTAAGAAAGAGCAGTGAGCTGAAGGAATGTATCCCGGGGCTGCCAGGGTCTTTCTTGCGATGAAACAAGGATATTAAACAGAGGGGACCCTCCTTACAGAAGAATCCAAACTGGCCCTGATTTAAAAGCAGGCCATGCTTGGGGCTGGGGATTTAGCTCAGCGGCACAGCGCCTGCCTGGCAAGCGCAAGGTCGTGAGTTCAATGCCTGGTACCAGAAGAAAAACAAAAACAAAAACAAAAAAAGCAGGCCATGCCCAATATCCATGAAGACTGCGTCCTCATGTCCTCATCCCTTCAAAACGCAGGGTGCAGGTTTGAATGACAGGAAAGCAGTCATTAAAACTCCATTAATGCTGACACAGTTACTCTAGCAAAAAGAAGGATGAAGTGTGAATTTTTTTAAGGTTGTTAATGGCACTATACATTAAGGCTGGGGGGTCAACTTAGTTCCTAGAAATGAAACAATCCATGTCACCTAATGCAGTTTAAACACTATCTTAAAAGACCTTGGAAAAAAAAAAACAAAACAAGCCCATTATTTGGAATAGAAATAAATTATCTACATAAACATTCTATTATCTATGTAGACTTGACCTGTTTTCAAATAACTGAAGGGATTTAACCACTTGAAAAGTTAGCATTTTAAGCAATGAAAGGCAAAAACAAAGGGATCCCACTGAATTGTACATTAAAAATAAATTGTTAAGTTTAATGTGTATTTTACCCAATTAAAAAATTTTAAATATTGAAACAAAGGTACCTTGTTGATTAAGAGAACATGCAACCAAGTAATCAGATTACTTATATATAAAAAGTTACTTCTCTTTTTATGTTCTGACATTCAAGGGCTCCAAATAAATCCCTACGTCTGCAAACAGGCTAATATCCAGTATAATACTTAAATACCTCCCCCTCCCCAAGTTTAGACGGAGTCAGAGGAGGGACTTATTCAGACTTAGAAACACCAGGGGAGGAACCACTGTTTTTCATTTTTGAACTTTTGCTGTACTTAGTGGAATATATTGTTCATATATTTATAAACCAAAAGATAATTTCTTCAGTAATTGGCATAAGGAAAAGCCTCCCTACCACCAACTTTTTGGTCGTCTTTCTCCCTCACCGACTAAAAATCATCCTAACTGCCCAGTGTATTAGGCATATATTAATATATCACCATAAATCACTAAGGACACCATAATATCATGCCGAGCTGGACCACGTTAGGATTGCATGTGGGCATGAACTCCAGAGCTGAGCTTCCCTGACCAAGCCCACAGCCCTCTACAGAAGCAGGGGTGTCCTCTCTCCTGCAGGCTGCTCCTTCTGGAAGAGGTCTTTGATCTGGGTTAATCTGCCATAGAGCCTTTCTCTCAAAGGAGGGATGTGGTAGCTGGGATCCAGAATGTTCGTTATTCGGCGCTCTCTCTCTTGCTTCCACAACTTGTACGGGTGAGGCGGGAAAAGCGGTCGCCCTCTTTCTCTTCGTATCTGTAATGTAATTCCACTTACAGCCAGCATCCCCCATACTGCCAGGATAATAAAGTCTAAAAAACAGCGTAGAAGAGTCATTTAAACTTGCGTGTTTTGCAACCTAACATACACAACCAAGGAATGAGGGGGAAAGCTGCAGTCTTATTTTTGAAACAAAATTTTCTGTTACAGGCATCCAGTAGTCCAAACCAGTCATTAAAGAATCGATTGTCTGGATCCGTGGCATCCTAAGCTTGGGAGACCCGTGCTCTTAGGCAGTTGTTGGGTACTTGTGGAAGAACATGGTGACATTTGTACATCGTGGGAAACTAGAGCTTGCTGTGCTCACTTCCTCCCCACCCCATTCTCCGAGGGGCCCAACCTCACTCACATACAGAGGACTTGGGGATGCACGCGTAAGTTCCACAGTCTGTCCTGAGTTTCTAATAAATGTTTGGCTTGCACTTAAAAATTCCAAGGCACATGAATTTCAGGGTCTCCACCATCATCCTCTTATCCAAAGAAAAAACTTTGCCCTTTGCAAGCACAGTTGCGCCTACTCTGGTCTGAATCCTAAGACATGCTTTTCCACCCTTCCTGTCTTAACATTTCTGTACAAAAATAATTTACATAATTTACAAACTTTGTGAACATTTTACATGGTGGTCACTTTTTTCTCCCCTTAAAAAGTCAATGGGGGGCGTGGGGATTTAGCTCAGTGGCACAGCACCTGCCTGGCAAGTGCAAGGTCGTGAGTTCGGTTCCTGGTACCAGAAAAAAACAAAAAAAAACCCAAACAAACAAAAAGTCAATGGGGGCTGGGCATTGTGGCACACGCTTGTAATCCCAGCACTCAGGAGGCTGAGGCAGGAGGATCACTGTGAGTTCGAGACTAGCCTAGGCTCAAGGCCAGCCTGAATTGCATAGGGAGACCCTGTCTCAAAAAGACAAAAAAAAAAGTCAATGGAAAATCTTTAATGCGTAAAATCTTACAACAGAGGAAGTGAGACTAATTTAAAATTACTTTCACTTTCAAATACCAAATGGCCTGCTTCATTAAAAAAGGGAAACAAGACTCATGATTTGGTGGGGGGTGGTACCAGGAATCGAACTCATGACCTCGCACTTGCCAGGCAGGTGCTGCGCCGCTGAGCTATATCCCTGGCCCTCATATGAATTTAAATGACTTAAAAATTAAATCAGGGGCTCATTCTCATCCCTCAGTCCTTTACTCCTCCCCCAGCTGTGGAATGTCAAACATCTTTACTGTCATTTAGTTTTTTCCCCTTTGAGAACTGACTTGCCAACCAAGGTAATCCAGGCTTAGAAATTTCTTAACCAACCTCATTTAACAGGTTTTTAAAAGTGTGAATCTTAAAAATTGACATTCTTAGCTCCCACAGGCTTGTTATGAACAGATCACTCTCGCTGCATTTGTAGAGTGTCTCCTCCCTTCCAAGTCACCCGCCTCTTTCTTTCTTTCTTTCTTTCTTTTTTTTTTTTTTGAGTACTCTTGTTAGCATGGAAAAGTCAATACTCCTATTCAACCATTACCTGGTTTTTGAGCGTAAGAGTCTTACCATTAGTTTGAGAAGGCACATTTGTGAAAGCTCTGCGGAAATCTGTGTTGAGTGCTCTCCTGAGAACGTTCAGAGTGATGTAGGCAAGGCTTGTGTACATGTAACTGTCAACAGCCAAAACCACCGAGTAGGAGCCAACGACCCCGCAGGTCAGGATGTTCAGCTGTGGGAGAAGGGCGAGCCTGAGACATCATTCCCGGTGGAACAGAACTTACCACCGGCCTCAACCGCAGGGAATCACTTCCGATCCCGCAGGGCACGTGAAAAGGGGCCATGTCTTAGAGCTAACAAGGGCGACCTGACACAAGATAAACTAAAACCTTCAAACTTCACATCCATGGGGAGTTCTTAAAACAGAGTTTATCCGCTTACTATAACTTCTATACTGCAAGAAGGATGTTTCAGTGAATGACAGAAGATATGACAGTCCTGTAAGGTTATATAGAGCACCTTGTAACACTGTAGCCCTCTTTGTGTAAGTCCTCTCTATGCTTGCACTATGCTCTCGATGCCCTCCTCAGAAAGTAGCCCTGCTGCTGAGCAATGCATGATTATACTGGGCCACTGAAAATAATCCTGCCTGTGAAAGAACTTCAACACTAAAATCTTATTATATGCAGACCCATGCTGGAGAGACAGCTAGTGCTAATGCTCCCTGAGATTGGTGCGCAGGACTTAGGACCACCTTCTGTGCTCCTGCTGCTGAACTAGGAGAGGTGATGCTTTGTTTTGGGACGAGGGATGCTGGGTGCTCATCTTCTGCAGAACCCCAGTGCCTTCACAGAGCAACAAAGTTATGCAGAAGCAGCCACCCTGGTGCAGTTAATCCCACAGCCCTCTCTAGTGAATAAAACACACAGAACAAGGCGCTGAGCAATCAGCTGAAGGTCCAGGACAGTGCAGTGAGTCAACTTAACTTGTCATGAAACACTTACTATTCTTAGGCAGCCCAAGAAAACCACTGGAATGAAGATAGCGATGCAAGAGAAAGTCACCCAGAACACACCATCATCACGAAAAACCTTCAGGTTTCCTGAAAACGCAAAAAGAAGAGTAAGCAACAGGTTTATCAAGTTAAACTTAATTTCCTCAATATCTGAACATAGAGACAGGCTGCAAGCTTAAAGTAACAACCAGGGAATAGGTTAGCAAGTACAAACAAACTCTAATTATGTAAGTGTCAATACCATCCCCTTTGAAGGGCGTATTTTAAAAGGTATAGGGGTGGGAGGACCACAGAGGTGAATGCTCTATGCTCAGTAGCAGGATAATTTAGGAAAGGTTCCAAGAGTCCCAGTTCTTCCATTCACTAGCTTCATGACCCTGGGCCTCAGTTCCCTAACCTAGAAATGGAGAGAACTGAATTATATCATCTCCCAGCGCTAAATCACCCGCCTAGCCCTAAATATCTCTGATTTCCTGTTTTTATACTGGGGAAATAATAAAAAACCCACAAGTAAAAAGACACTCAAAGATAAAGCTGTGAACCCGATACATGCAGCAAAACCCTCTTAACAGATTTTTACGATCAACCCGTATCCTGCCAGGCTGCTGCACACAGGCAGTAAACATCTGCTCCTACCAAAGCCTTCTCCGGCTACCCAGCTCCAACATGCAGCACCTTCGGGTGACCAGAACCAATATATGAAGCTCCTCTTTTAAAATTATCTTTAAAAAGCAAGAACCACGTATCTTGGCAGTTGTACTCCCAGCTACTCAGGAGGCTGAGGCAGGAGGATCAAGTGAGCCCAAGAATACAAGGCTAGCCTGGCAACATAGGAGACTCTCTCTTCAAAAAAATGCAAGAATATAACCTGACTATTCAATACTGACACTGGCACCGTGGTCCTATCTCTGGAGACACATCTCCTGGGCAGAGACTCTGACATTAGGGCTCCATATTCTCTGAAAGCCACATGCAGTATGTGCCAGTGAGAAAAATTTATACATCATACTCTTAACTACATTAGTCATAAAATACACATGTGGCTTTTTTATTTTTTTTTACTTTTTATTTTTGGTACCAGGCATCAAACTCAGGACCTTGCGCTTGCCAGGCAGGTGCCTGTGCCACTGAACTATATCCCTGGCCCTTGACATGTGCCTTTTTAAAACAGTCTTTCAAGGAATCTAAGGATTAAAAAATAGTTATGGCCAGGCATGGTGGCACATGCCTGTAATTCCAGCACTCAGGAGGCTGAGGCAGGGGGATCGTTGTGAGTTTGAGACCAGCCTGAGCTACAAAGTGAGCTCAAGGCCAGCCTGAACTACATAGCGAGACCCAGTCTCAAAAAGACCAAAAAAAAAGAAAAAAAAAGTAGTTACGATGCAGACATCAAAGAACAAATCTTTTCAGAGAATAATCTCTGCCCATATAAGGTTGAAACAGCAGTGATCTAATCAGATCTGAGAGGTCAGCCAAATAATTTCAGACTTTAATGCTTAAAAATATGAGTCTAAGTTGGGGCACCATGGTGGACCCTTGTAATCCCAGTTACTCAGGAGGCTGAGGCAGGAAAATCACAAGTTTGAGACCAGCTTGGACAAGTTAGGGACACCCTTTCAAGCAGGGGATGTAGCTCAGTACAAAGCTCTGGGTTCAATTCCCAGTACCAGTAATAATAATGTTTAGAGACAATTGCTTTAAATTACTTTCTTAAGGATGGAAAGTATAGACTTTTCATTTATATTATCTCAATCTTCACTTCCGTCCTATAAGAGAGTTTTACAGCTGATGACAAAAAGCCTTGGTATTTTGTTCAGGATTAAAAGGTGTTTCTGGTACTAGAGCCACGTACATATTAGTATTTTTCTGACAT
>NW_004955413.1:21853974-21858297 GCF_000276665.1 Chinchilla lanigera
ATATTAATTACAAGAAATCCAAATCCATCCTATCATCCCTCCATCCTCTAAGCTCTATCAAAAAGGAGGGGGCCAATTAAGCAGTATTTGACTAAGTACACTTAGGGCAGGGCTTCCAATCTCTATTTTAGCTTGTTGGGGGTATTTTTTGGTCTTTTTGAGACAGGGTCAGGCTGCCCTTGAGCTCATTTTGTAGTGTAGGCTGGTCTTGAACTTGCAATGATCCTCCTGCCTCAGCCTCCAGAGTGCTGGGATTTCAGGCGTGTGCTACCACGCCTGGTTTGTATTTTGTTTTGCGGATACTGGGGTTTGAAGACAGCGCTCTACAATACACCTAGCACAGCATGCCTTTGAGAAAGGGGGTCGGGGAAGGTGTGTGTGTGTGGGGGGGATTCTTATTGTTTGGCCTCTCTAAAGTGCCAATTTCTTTAACTCTTCAGAAGGTGGAGATTCACAACCCACCTCCTGACAGGGCAGTATTTGAGACTCCAGAGTGCAGATAAAATCTTCCAAATAAGGAACCAGCACACAGAAAGTCAGGTACACATCACCCACCCAGAGGAGTGAAGAAAGCCGCCGCGGAGACGAGGAAGCCCAGGACAAGCCCCGCACACAGCACGCACAGCCCGAGGGCCCCAAATCGCCACCAGATGGCCACCAGGGAAGCTCCGCCAACGCTGCCCACTGCGGCTGTCAGGATCAGGCGAACTGTACAAAGGGAGATGACACGTACATTAGGACCGAGGACAAGGGAGCCAAGCACGCTGTTAAATGTGATGGGACAGCCAGGGACGTAGCTCAGCGGCACAGCGCCTTGCTTGGCAAGCGCAAGGTCCTGAGTTCAATTCCCGGTGCAAAATAAACAAATAAATAAAAAGTGATGGGACAAGGGAAGGGGCGTATTTTTGTTTTGTTCTTAATAATGGGGATTGAACTCAGGGCCTGCACACTGAGCTACACCCCTAGCCCTTTTATTTTCATTTCACTTTATTTATTTGTTTGTTTATTTTTGTGACAGGGTCTTGCTAAGTCACTAAGTTGGCCAGGCTGGGCTTGAACTCTGTCTCAGCCTCCCAGAGTGCTGGGATTACAGGCCTGTAGCCCCACGCCCAGCTGGGTGTTTGTTTTAAGATAAAGGATATTTAACATTTTTATTGTTGTACCCTTCATATCTTCAATATATCACATAGCTGGACCACAAGTTTATAGTCAACATGACCTTTCATTTCCCTAAGTAGTAAGGAATCTCCCAGGCAGATTCAAAGCCCAGATAGGAAGGCCGAATGAGCAGTTTAGGGAAGATGCACTATAGGAAGATGCTACAGGCGGAGAGGTAATCAGGAACCGCTCATAAAGGGCTGCAAGAGTCAACATCATTGTGCCCATTTTGTGCTTTCACAGCAGAATCCAACAAGGACATACATGGGGGCCCCAGGACATACGCACAGCCCTGGAGTTAACAATACAATTACACGTTCTCCGAACACATATGCGGACAAGGACCGGCCTCCTGCAACCTGCCTCACCTTTCTAGTCAGAGCCGACTACCGAGCTCAGACACTGTCGGGACAGGGTACTGTGCGAGCTTGAATCCCTGATTTACATGAAGGATCAAGATAGGAACTTCTGGGGTGTTTTTTGTTTGTTTGTTTGTTTTTGGTTTTTTTTTCCCCCCCCGTACCGGGAACCGAACTCATGACCTTGCACTTGCCAGGCAGGCGCTTTTGCCACTGAGCTAAATCCCCAGCCCCTGTTTTTTTTTTTTTTTTTTTTTTTTTTTAACACTAGCCGCCCCTTCTTCTTTGTGGGGCTGCCAGCCTGGCTTTCTCTTTGTCGGAGCTGTGTCTCCCCTCTTGCTGCAGCAGAAGTCACGTAAAAGCCACGCCTGTGCCTGCCTTCCTCGGGCTCTGGTTTCACCTCTGTTATTTTTGGGCCCAAGAACCCAGCTCCAGGAACAGTGGGCTGTTATTTCATACACGTCACGGCATGTCACACACAGTACACAGGAAGTCACACTCAGGTGGAACGCAGGTACAACCACATGCTTTTTCAGTACACAAATTACCACTTTCACTTACCGTCATACTTAAGAAGTGTCAGTCTTGTAATCAGTATGTAAAAGAAGAATCCCATGAAGATAAAGCCTATGAAGAATAATTCTGGTAGCAAACCAGCAGGAAAAGAAACAAACAAAACAACAAGCTATGGTGAGGTACTCTTTTGACAATGTAATTTAAATATCTAATATTCAAATACATGCATTAGCTCCTAGAATTTACAAATTATGACATTCAAAGGAGAAAAATAACTATCTACAAGGCAGGTGATCTTTAGAAATCATTGGGACTAACTTTACTATCAAATAGATAAAATAGCTATGGTGGCGCATGCCTCTAATCCCAGCACTTGGGAGGCTGAGGCAGGAGGCTGAGGCAGGAGGACCATTGCAAGCTCGAGGCCAGCCTGGGCTACAGTGAGCTCAAGGCCAGCCTGAACTGCACAGTGAGACCCTGTCTCAAAAAGACAAAATAAATAAATAAATAAATATTAAAGTACAGTATTAAGTATAGGATACACTACCATGTAGGCAAGTCATTATCAGTTATTAAATGATTTCTTGTTAATGTCATAGCTCATTTTAATATTTATATTTTCTACTTTAAAATAGTGCTTGTGTCGAATCTAAAATCAGACACTAAATTTGATAGCTACATAAGCAAAATAAAAGTAACCCAAGGTAAAGGATGATGTTTCTTTTAAATTACCTTTTTATGTTAATCCATTAAACACCTGAAAATGCAAGACTACCAGTAATTGTGTTTCCTAAAATAAGCCTAATCCTGATGATGGACAACACAGCTCTACATATTTCTTAAATTCTGCTAGGCTGTTACTAACAATATTTATACTCAATTCTAATACATATAAAATAACACATGTCAACATAAAAGAAAAATCAAACCTGCTCCCCCAAAAAAGAAAAAAACAAACCAACTGGTCGTATCTAGGATTTCACCCACAGTGTAGCAATTAAATTCTCTGTTATAGAATCATTCTATACTCTGAGGTTACTTTGAAGTTAAATATGCCTCACAACACTGGCTAAGGAAACTGTCCTAACAGAGGGAAAGGTACTGCTATTTCAAACGCTTTGTTACAGCCACTTCAAAGAGCTTCATTCGATCAGGGATCATGTTCACGCTAACTGTGATGCTCATTTATGTACCTCAGTTAAGGACCTTTCTAAGGTACAGCTATTGCTCATTTAATGACCTACATGTTTAATGACCGTCCGGACTTGCTACTGAGGCACGCTGCTCAGACCTAGGACCCCCACCCCACTCAGAATTAAGACGCATTTTTTTTTTTGGTACAGTTCTGCATGTCTTATTTATAGAGCCTCAATGTCTTTTTTGGTACAGCTCACCTTGTTCATACATACTGCAATTTTTGCCAATTATAGTGTATATAGTACTATACAATGTACTGTATATAATTCTGTATACAGTACTATATACTACATTGTATATAAAAATATACACAATACTATATAGTACTAATACAGTATCATATGGTCTATATTGTATACAGTATTATATAGTATATGCTGTATATAGTACTATATATAACACAATACTGTATGTAATACTATGTATTATACTGTAGGTAATACTATGCAGTACTAGATACTGTACACAGTAGTATAGTTTTGTGTTCTGTTATACACTACAGCACTGCACGTAAGAGTTAAATAAAAACAAAGTGATCAGGGTGGAGTTTCCTTTGACCATTTCTTTGTTCCGAATATTGCACTATAACTGTTATACCCAATTCCTCCTTTAATGACCAATTCAATTAATGACCTATGGGGGACTGTAACATGGTTGTTAAACCACGAATGTCTGTGACTGAAAACATCACATAAAAGGCAGCCCAAATACCGAAACTAATTCAGGGGCATAACTTATACTCCATGCTCCACCCCACGTCTCACTCTGTGGATTCTGAAGCTCCCTTTGGCAGCTGAACCTCTCAGACTGAGCTGGTATTTCAGGCTCACTGCACACCACAGACCCAGAGCCTGATTCATATGAGATCAAGTCCACCACCATCACCAAATCCACGCAGATTTTTATGTGGATACCCTGATTTCCAATCTCAGCTATCATTAGCCAGCTAGAATATCTAGTAACTGAAGAAGTTTGCCACACAAACCAAATGTTATTCCTCCCTTAATAAGAGGAGGTTCCAGCCCAGCATGGTGCCTCACACCTGTAATCCCACCCCTCTGGGAAGCTGAGGCAGGATGATCACAAGTTTGAG
>NW_004955413.1:21858417-21861599 GCF_000276665.1 Chinchilla lanigera
GTAGCTCAGTGTGAAGGCACTGTTCAATCCCCAGTACAAAGAAAAAAATTACAATGTGGAGCAACTCAGTAGAATTATCAAAAGAATACAGCCACAAATCTATGAAGACAGTGGACAGAAGTAAGCACTCCTTCGCTTCACAGTTTCCAAGAAACACATTTCCTGGCCACACGTAAGACAAAAGACTGCAAAGAGCTGAACTACCCTTTACATCAAACATGGTACCTGTTTTCCAGAATCTGTGTCCAAAGAAGCAAATGAAGAGCCCAAGCAGGGCAAAAAGAGTGAAGAACACTTTGGTAGATACTCTTCCTAAAAAACAATGAAAACTTCGTGGGTAATACATGCAATTTGACAACGTGTATTAATTAATAAAACATCACCAAAAATGCAAAATGAAATGACACTGATTTACTCCACACATGTATAATTTATCCTTAAAACACTCTTGCCACCCCCTCGTGAATTGATGCAGGCAGTCAATATCATTTTTCCCTGAAAATAAGACCTAACAGGAAAATAAGGGCTAGCTGGTCGTTACCATGGTGATGGCCAGTGTCGTGCAGAAAATTATACCTCACTATTCTCTTGCTCGGTGGCTACTCTGCTACTGACAGAGGTATCCAACACTACCTATAACAGTCTTGGGGTGGAGGGTAAGGAGAAGAAAGGAAGGAAGGAAGGAAGAAAAAAAAAGAACTGCTTCTTCAATAAACTGCAAGAAAAAGGGGGGACTGTGAATTAACACAGATCCATGAGACACATCAGCTAAATACAATGTACAGACTCATTTGACACCTTATCAAACTGTGGAAAAAACTGAGACAGCTACGGAATTGTAATTTCCAGCTGTTAAATTTCAGGGCTATTCCGGAAGTATTTTTAATATTTCAACTGAAAATTCTGTTAACCATAGGGTGCTCATACATATTTTTAAACAGTGCTTACCCCAGAACTATAATCCGAGCCTAGGGGACATCCCTGCTTGTCCTCCTCCTGCCCTTGATCAGACAGGAATGCGCAAACTCCCGCTCTTTTCTGGCCACAGCTGGAAGCCCTGGGGCTAATGACTGCCAGGGGTTCACAGGGCAAGATAAGACTTCTGGAGTCCAGAAGGCATCAGGAGAAACTGCGGTTTCCTCATCGCCCCGTCTTGTCCTTGTCCTTGCAAGAATGATTTGTTCTTCACAGCCCACCACGGTCGCCATTACTGTTTGTGGAAATGCCCACTGCCCTTCCCCATCGTCCTTGACTCCGACGTAATGAATAAATACCCAGGTTCTGGGATCCTCAAGGCCTCTGGCTCCCCAAGAAAACTGGTCGTCCTAGATCCCCGCCTGCGCCTCTATTTTGTCTCTTGCTCTTTCTCCCCGCCGTGTGTCTTAACGCCAGGCAGGAGATCGGGGGACTCCCTGCAGGGGTCTCTGATAACTGGGCCAGGGAAAAGGTCCTAATATTTACCTTTAAGATATATGCTTATTTAAATTTATGAAATACTTTCTGAAATACTAAATATTTAAAACACATATAAATATATATAAAAATATATGAATATTTACTGAAAATGAAGACCGAGGATTTGCTTTAAAATAATCTTGTGGCAAAAGAGACAGAGAAGCAAGCAACAGGATGATGGCCATGAATTAAAATTGCTCGTGCTCAATAATTCATACACAGAGGCTCACTGACATTTCTACAGTAGGAAAAATCCAATCTCACATTAAAAGAACTGACATTACACCTTAAATCACACACGTATAAATTACTTCCAGGCTTCAGAGTACATACTGCTTCTGGGGGAAATGTTGCATTAAAGCCAAAAATACAGCACAAAATGCTTGGTGATGACGAAAATCTCTAAGGTCTAATTCCACGACCTTCACAGGTACAAACTTTAAATGCCACGACTACTAAAAAGACACAGCTTTGTTTTCTTTCATTTCATTTCATTTTTGGTACTGGGGCTTGCACCCAGGGCCTCTGCACTGAACTACCTCCCCAGGCCCCTTCTTACCCTTTATTTGAAGACAGGGTCTCCCTAAATTGCTAAACTGCACAGGCTGGGCATGATACAGTTTAACGCAAGAGAAAAACATGCTCACTAAATTCACCATCATCATAACACCTTTGAGATACTTTATTTATTTTGGGGGGTACATCTTTGAGATAAACACAGGAAAATAATTCCTGAGCTAAGAACAAGAATACCTATACACTCTCACAGGGAAATGTTACAAGGTGCAGCAAAATAAACACATCAGAGGGCTTAAAAATGTTCCAAAGAGCCACCTGTGGTGGTGCACAGCTGTGATCCCAGCATTTTGGGAGCCTGAGACAGAAGGAGCACAAGTCCAAGTCCACCCGGGGAACCTAGAAACTCAGAGAGATCTTGTCTCAAGAAATAAAAACGGGGCTGGGATGTAACTTAGTGTGAAGGTCCTGGGTTCAGTCCCCAGTTACCTCCCACCCAAAAAAGAAGCTCAGATGGAGACACCACAAAGACGTACAGTTAAATAAGAATACAAGATGCAAGATCAGGCTTTGCAAGGCCTAACGTGCCTAGGTATCAGCTTTTCTGAGAATCGAGAGCCCAGTGAAATATTAAGTGAAAGATAAAAACACCACATTCTGTTTATTTCAGACCTGCAGCTGATTATCATCCTAAGACTTAACTTGTATACTTAAAACATGGAGTTGAGTGGGGTAATTTTTTTTTTTGGTCTTTTTTGAGACAAGGTCTCGCTATGCAGTTCAGGCCGGCCTTGAGCTCACTTTGTAGCCCAGGCTTGTCTCAAACTCGCAACCATCCTCCTGCCTCAACCTCCCAAGTGCTGGTATTACAGGCATGCGCCACCACGCCCGGCTGAGTGGGGTGATTTTTTTTCAACTTAAAATGTGGCAGAAGTTTCCAGCAAGTCCAATCACCAAGACAGCAAGATATTCCAACCAGACAGGAACTAAGCAGCAGTAGCTACTCTTTTTCCCTGACAGCAGAGAGGAACTCTAAATAGAATCCCCTATCGCAGTACCAGAAAGGAAAGAGGAAAAAAAAAAGTATTCAAGTAAAACTGGAGAGAAGAGAAGGTTCCAGAAGAAGTAGAATCTAGAAATAACACAAGAAAAAAATAGGCAGTCCCTTTGGGGGGCAATGGGGACAAAGGAATGAAAGAAATAGAAGGACA
>NW_004955413.1:21861854-21867700 GCF_000276665.1 Chinchilla lanigera
AAAAAAGAAATGTGCTATTACATACATCTAGCTGTCCCTCCAAAGCCTCATGTGCCCAAAGCGGGTGACTGGATTACTGGTGCTTTCAGCTCACTTGCTGTGAGGGGTTGAGGTCTGGTCAGAAGAGGGTGGTCACCCAGGATTAGCCTGGAAAGATTTATGTCCCTCTCCCACTTCTCCCTTTGCTCCCTGCTTCGCTCCTGCCCTTCCATGAGCAGCTTCCCTCAGCCATTCTATCTCACCTTGGAGCCAGCCAACTGAAACATGAGCCAAAATAAACCTTTCCTCCTTTAAACTGTGGGTGCCAGGTATTTGCCCCAGTGATAAAAAAGTGACAAAGACAGAAGGCAATGTGGAAGCCGGGCATGGTGACATACACCTATAATACCAGCACTCAGGAGGCTGAGGCAGGAGGATCCCAAGTTTGAGGCCAGCCTGGGCAACTTAGAGACTCAGTGACATCCTGTTTCAAAATAAAAAACAAAAAATAGAGAAGAAGCTGGGGAGGTAGCTCAGTGTGAAGGCCCTGGTTTCAAGCCCCCATACTATGAAAAAGAAAAACACGCTTGTATCTGCCTGGGTCTCTTGCATTACACTTCCGAAGGATCTGAAGAGTGGGCGGTAACAGAGTCTTTGCATGACCACACTTTGGTCAGGCTCCTGAACCCTCTCAGAGTGCTGTGCACATCCGGGTAAAACTCAGTTTCAGCAAAATCTGATCTATCAGATTAGCAAGGGCTCCTGCCCCATTATCTGATCACCCACCATATCTGATCATGTTTCTCATCCTGTACCGTCCCATAAGTGGTGTCTCACCACCCTGGACTGTCTTCAGCAGAATCCTGTTCGTTCAGTTTAGACAGAATCATCTGTGCCCCTCATGTCCTCTGAGTAATTTTCCACCCATCGATCCCGCCCTTCCCATGCTGTATTGGAAGCTGAGTGTACTCTCTTCCCCATTGCAAAATCCCACTGCAGCAGTCCCTATCCCTATTGCAATGCCCCTCCCCTTGAGTCAAGTCTTCTTTGTTGTGTTTTATTTTTTAATTCTTTTTGTCTGTTTGAGACAGGGTCTCGCTGGGCAGTTCAGGCTGGCCTTGAGCTCACTTTGTAGCCCAGGCCTGTCTCGAACTTGCAACAATCCTCCTGCCTCAGCCTCCTGAGTGCTGGGGTTACAGGCACGTGCCACCACGCCCGGCCCTTGCTGTGTTTTAACAAGTGTCACCAGTTTTTCTTTTCCTAAACACTGGGACCCAGCTCTACAGAGGGAGAGAACCCTAATCCCTGGCACCAGCGCATCTGATAGGCTTCCCTCTTAGAGCAGAACTCCTTGAAAGAGCTATCTGAATTCCTTCTCTAGTTTCTGTCCTGTTTGTTCTGCGCAAATACCACTCCGCTGCGACAGCTCTGTCTAGTACCAGGGCCTCCCTGATGCTGACACCGGTGGTTACTTCTCAGTCTCTTAGCTGACCCCTGTGCAGTATCTGACACCGCTGATCACTCAACTCCACCTTCCTTGAAATACTTTCTCCTACTGCCTTCAAAAAACATCAAGTGAGGGTGTAGCTCAGTGCTAGAGCCCTAGACTAGCATATGCAAGGCCCCAAGTCTGACAACCAGCACTTCTAAAAACCAAACCAAATAAGCAAAAATCCAGCTTGCTATTTGCCACTTCTGCTGCTCTTTCCCAAGTACCTCTGCAGGATCTTCTTCAATGTCCTGAGCTCCATACACACAGAACCCCTCAGGGCGCACTCCCGGAACCCCTTCCCTTTAATACGTACTCATTCCACCAATGAAACCAGCAGGCTATGGCTACTGATGCCACATATTTAGTCTGATGACTTCCAAGATCATCTCTAACCCAGACCTTCCCTTGAATTCCATCTGATACATATAACCACTTATCAAAGGAACATCTCCATTTGAATGCTTAACAGGGCTCTTGAAACTGAACTCTAGGTATGTATTTCCCAAACCTGCTCCTGGGTCTTTCCCCCTTCGGTGAGTAGAAGCTCTGTCTCTACTTGCTCAGGCCAGAAAACTACAAAGTCATCCTTTCCACCACTTTTCCCCAAATCCCCACCCAACCCATCACCATACCCTATTTCAGAATATACTCAGCCACTCATTGGCCAAATGTAGCCCACTCTGGGACAAAAGCAGAAAAATGCCATTTGGTAACCACCTAATAATAAATGTTTCAGGCCAAGATCACTGGGTTCAAATTGGGTGTGGTAGCACATGCCTGTAATCCTGGCACTCAGGAGGCTGAGGCAGGAGGATCTTGAGAATTCGAGTTAGAGGCCAGCCTGGGCTACAAAGTGAGTTCAAGCCCAGCCTGAACTGCATAGTGAGACCCTGTCTCAAAAAGACAAAAAAAAAAAACAAAACAAGAAAATCATTGGGTTCAGAAATTAGCAAGTAGGAGTCTGAGGATAAGATTTAAAAGCACTCAAAATTATCACCTGAAAGATACTTAAAGAGGAAAACAATGATTTTATGGTGGGGAAGACTGTCAGACACCACTAACCAGGTAATCACAGTTATCGCCACTAGCTGTGGACAGACACATTGCATGAGAAATAGCCACCATCACTTCTTGTGTCTTCCTACAAAAAACATGAATTTAAAGGCCAGAAAACATCAAAGTAACTCAATACATAGCCTGTACTCCTCAAAAAAGATCAAACTCTTGAAAGACAAATACAGACTGAGGAATTGGTCCAGGTTCTCAGGGAATATGGAAATGTATCAATTAAAAGCAAAGTGGGATCTTGAACTGGACCTTGGGCAAGGAAACAACTTTTCCTGGCTTCTAAAGGACATTAAGGGGCTGGGGATTTAGCTCAGCGGCAAAAGCGCCTGCCTGGCAAGCGTAAGGTCGTGAGTTCGGTTCCTGGTACCAGAGAAAAAACCAAAAAAAAAAAAAAGGACATTAATAATGGAACAACTAGTAAAATGTGACAAAACCAGGAGATTAAGTCATAGTACTGTGTCAATGTGAATTTTGTGATTTTGATCATCTTCCTAGGATTACGTAAGGGAATAAACACACGTATTTAAAACTAGAAGGTCTTCATCTGTACAATTTATTCTCAAATGGTTCAGACTAAAAAAGCATTACATATGTATGCATGTGTCTGTACACGGAAAGAATGAAAAGCAAACAGCACATGAGCTAATAAGAGCAGGGTGAAGACTATGAAAAAGTTCTTTCTGTCATTTTTGCAGCTCTTCTGAAGAGCTCTTTCAAGATACATGAACACACACACATAGATCTCACAATGCCTTCAGGGCCATGCTCTCCATAAATGACTGTCATCTCTCACCTGGATTAAGTCAGTGGTTTCCTAATCACGCTTGCTATTTCTGCCCCTGCCCCTGTCTTTTCTTCCAAAACAGCCAGTGATCTCATCAAAGTGCATCAGCTCATAGCACTATTTGCTCAAAATCTTCCCATGCCTTTCTACTTCCTTCACTTATTTATTTTTTTGGTACTGGGAATCAAACTCAGGACCTTGCGCTTGCCAGGCAGGCGCTGTGCCGCTGAGCTACATCCCCAGCACCCCCCTTCCTTCAGAACAAAGGCGAAGGTCCATATTATGACCTACAAGGCTGCACTCTGAGCTGCCTGCCCTTTGACTCTCATCCTCCTCCAGCCGGCTGTGCTTGCTGCCCTGCTGCAGACCCACGGCAGGCTCGGAGCAGGGCTTCACACCAGCTGCTTCCTCTGCGTGGCAGGCCCCGATACATTCACTGCTTAGAACACTGGAAGAATGCTAAGGGCTCGAAAGGCCTATGTAGAAAAGAAGGCGCGAACACCGGGCAGAAGCATCTTTTATCATTCTTCGTTCTGTGCTAGTAGAAACAGACCTGCCAAGCCAAAGAACACTAACGATGTTTAAACCCACATACTCACCAAGGGAGGCACAGCTGCCTTCTGACGCCTCAAATCTGCAAGCATATGTGTGGGCAGGAACGTAAGCAGCAGAGGTATTTAGGAGCGGGTCCCAAACAATGACATTATAAATGACCCCTTGTCCCGGCAGGGAGGAGAAGGAAACACTTGTCTTATCATTAGCTGTTAGGGTCACCACCTAAAGCCAAAAATAATGCAAGATTAATACTGAGATTTTTTTAAAGCTATTCTATTGTAAGCCTACCTACATAAAATATTGAATTATATTTTTTGTTTAAAGTATACACCAACGGATTTCATTTTTTCAAAAGGCCACCCCACACAGTTTATATGCGCTAATAGAGACAAATGCCTATAGAGAACACTTCAGAGATTTTCTATAGTGTGTTAAATGTTAGTAGTTGCCAGGCATGGTGGCACATGCCTGTAATCCCAGCACTCGGGAGGCTGAGGCAGGAGGATGGTTGTGAGTTCGAGACCGGCCTGGGCTACAAAGTTAGCTCAAGGCCAGCCTGAACTGCATAGCAAGATCCTGTTTCAAAAAAGACCAAAAGACAAAAAAAAAAGTTAGTAGCTTAAGTAAAATGTGAGGCCAGGGATATATAGCTCAGTGGTATAAGCACCTGCCTGGCAAGCGCAAGGTCCTGAGTTCAATTCCCAGCACAATTAAAAAAAAAAAAAAAAGAAGAAGAATTAAGTAAAATGTGACAAAAGTAGTGTATAAATGTTAGTTGAAAGAAATATTTTTTTTCATTTCTTAGATTTTAAACAATTTAAGAATAGGAGCCGTTCATGGTGGCGCATGCCTGTAATCCCAGCACTTGGGAAGCTGAATTTAAAGGGCAAGGAAACAACTTTTCCTGGCTTCTAAAGGACATTAAGGGGCTGGGGATTTAGCCCCAGGAGGATCGTTGCAAGTTTGAGACCAGCCTGGGCTGCAAAGTCAACTCAAGGCCAACCTGAACTGCATAGCGAGATCCTGTCTCAAAAAAGACAAAAAACAAACAAACAAATAAAACCCAAAAAACAATTTAAGAATAGCAATTGTTTTAACTTGCTAGCTACTCTATTTAGCACTTAGCATGGTTGTTGAGGACCGCAAATTCACAAAGGCAAATTTTGCATGCTTCCCTAAACGATAAATGGAGGTTTGGGATTTTCCTTATCACCCTTTTGAGATTTCCCATTAGCTCTTTACAGGGATGGGCCATCCTCCCCCACCCACTAGGACTAAACTGAAACCACTAAGATTAAAAAAATGCCCCAGGGCAAGATCCTTCTTGAGTCATCCCAAATCATCTGCTGCCCACTGCGGCTGACCCTGACCCTTCCACTAGCCCTCCAATCGTTGTAGACAGCCAGTAGTGGCTGCTTAGAGTTTCTTTGTCTCTGCCCATCCTGAGGCATGGACCTCCCACCCTCCCCTTTGTGTATTACTAAATGTGCCTCTGTTTCTTATTTCATCCTTTCGCCATAATCCTCATGCAGGCAGTTGGGGATCTCGGCCAGGTCCCCAATACACGACGACCAGCACAAAGTAAATATCCAACAAATGGCATCTATTACTAGTAGCTATACAGCTGATTACCACCTTTTTTGTGTGTGTCTTTTTGAGACAGGATCTCACTAGGCAGTTCAGGCTGGCCTTGAGCTCACTTTGTAGCCTGGGCTGGTCTTTCACTCACAACGACCCTCCTGCCTCAGCCTCCCGAGTGCTGGGATTACAGGTGTACACCACCATGCCTGGCCCCAATTTATTTTTGTCTCCCAGGTTCTCAAATAAAGTAACATTACAAACTGTTGTGTCATGCAGTAGTCCTTAACCTCAAATATTCCTTGTAAAGGTTGCTCTTTATGTTACAGGCAGCTGAGTTAGATAGAAATATTATAGGCAGTCAGACAGGGCCAGGCCCTCAAAGGAGCC
>NW_004955413.1:21867880-21890449 GCF_000276665.1 Chinchilla lanigera
CCTTGCTATGTGACTCGCTTCCCCATTTGATCCCAATTTAATCAATTTTACCTGAACAATTATACTTGTAACCTTATTGGCTGACCATAGTTTTGTCCCACCTCATGCCCACCTTGTAACTTCCCATTTTCCCCTACCCTGAACCCACCTCACCTCTTGGTTTCCCTCTATAAAATCCCTGGGAAAGACAAGGTCCTTGGCAACCCGCTCGGGTCCCTTCTGTCCCTCTCTTAGAGAGAAGCTTTCTTTCCCTCAATAAATATATTCTGCTCTTAAACTCCGCTGTTCCTAAAATTCATTCTTCAGTTTTATTTACTTATTTATTTTTGTCTTTTTCAGTCAGGATCTCACTATGCAGTTCAGGCTGGCCTTGAGCTCACTTCATAGCCCAGGCTGGCCTAGAACTCGAAAGATCCTCCTGCCTCAGCCTCCTGAGTGCTGGGATTACAGGCGTGTGCCACCACGCCTGGCAGAAACACCTCTTTAATTCAGCATGGACTCACTTTTATTTACTCAAGGCTTATATTCAATCAAAATTATCACTGTTTTTATTATTGGTACTTTAACTTTTCCAGAGTGGGCCAGTGTAAGCCCCTTCCAACAGGATCCAAAGTCTTTCACATGCCCTTTGGCCTTTCACAATTTTGTCACATGCTGGCAGACAATATTCTTTTAAATGAAAAGTTAAAAAGTTAGGGGCTGGGGATTTAGCTCAGTGGCACAGCACCTGCCTGGCAAGCACAAGGTCGTGAGTTCGATTCCCGGTACCAGAATAAAAAACAACAAAAAAGTTAGCCTTGGGCTGGGGATATAGCCCAGTGGCATAAGTGCCTGCCTGGCAAGCGCAAGGTCGTGACTTCAATCCCCAGTACCACAAAAAAAAAAAAAAAGTTAACCTAAAAAAGCCTACCGTTCAAGTTCTTATAGTCTGCAGAACATTAAAAATGGTCAAAAAATTCATATCTAATAAGACCACTACTGTTTTGGTTTTTGTTTTTTTGTCTGTTTTGTTTTGTTTTGTTTTGTTTTTTGAGACAGGCTCTTGCTAGGTAGTTCAGGCTGGCCTTGAGCTCACTTTGTAGCCCGAGCTGGTCTTGAACTCGAAACCATCCTCCTGCCTCAGCCTCCTAAGTGCTGGGATTACAAGCGTGCACCACCACACCTGGCAATAGCAATGTTTTATAGCACATGCTAAGCAAGTACTCAGCAGCGAACCCCACACACACCCAGCCCCAACATTACTTAATTTGTAAATAAGTGCAGTGAGTTTTGTGCATTCCAAGTCTCCTCAGAACAGAGTGATGACAACCTAAGTGACAGGAACAAAAATGAGCTCCTGCTCTGCAACATTTTATGCCCCTGGGCTAATCAGCTATGCCCATTTCAATCACTTCTTTCTACATAATCTAGTGATCCATTAACTTTCTAGGAAGAATCAAAGCAGTCTAGAAAAACTCCACCCACCAACCATTAAACTAAAGAATGACCCCACCTACTATGTTGCTGTCAGGCAAGTGTCAAGACTGAAAGGTAACCCTGCCCTCCACAAAAGTGATTTACAGCAGTGAGTCTCAAATTCTAATATGCACAAGAATCATCGGAGGGATTACAAAATGCGAACAAAATATAAATTCTGATCCAGCAGCTCTAGACTGGAGCCCAAGAATCTACAATTCTAAAACAGGACCAATGTTTGTGGATGACAATTGGAGCAGCAAAGGTTTACAGGGACTCAAAAGCTCAGAGGAAATTTTTGTTCTGAGTTGGAGATAGGTTCCAGGGCTAGTACTAATGTGTACATGCATAAGCAGATTTTGGGGGGTTTTTTTGTTGTTGTTGTTTTGTCCTTTTTGAGACAGGGTCTCGGTATGCAGTTCAGGTTGGCCTTGAGCTCACTTTGTAACCCAGGCTGGCCTCGAACTTGCAACAATCTTCCTGCCTCAGCCTCCCGAGTGCTGGGATTACGGGCGTGCACCACCACGCCTGGCTTCTTGCTATTTTTTTTTAAAAACACTGTAGCTTTCATACTTGCCAAAAGTTTTTATCCAATAGTTATTGGAGTATGTAGAAAATTAACCACCACTTCCACCTATATTTGAAGATTACCAGTTCCCAGCTGTAGCTGCAGTGAAAACATAACTTCCATGCATCTCCCCAAAGGCCAACATCATTTCAGGATACTACTAGCAATGACTCTCAAAACAAAAACACAGTAAAAAAAGAATAAACTGATTCGCCCCCAAATATCAAGAAAACAGTAAAGAAATCAGCTGCCAGTAGCTTCTCCCCTCCTCCTCAACCCCTACAAAAGCATCACTGTCTAGCGACACACACCGTGAGAACTGGACTCACCTTCACAGCATTGGCCTTCACCTGGGCCACCTGGGCCATTTTCTGCAGGTGCTGCAGCAGCACATCCTCTGTGAGGTCATTCTCAGGCAGAAAATACTGGTACACATCATACTGCAACCTCCACCTAAACTCCTGGCCCGTCCCAGCGTCACACGGCAGAGGAGGTGCGTCTCTAGAGCCAACCAAGGAAATAGAACATCAGTCTTGTGTGGTGCAAGTTCCATCTATAAAAAGGAACCAAAAAGCCCTAAATAAACCTTTTTTTTTTTTCATTGCTGGGGATAGAACTGAGGGCCTTGAGCATGCTAGGCAAGTGCTCCAGCGCTGTGCTACAGACCCAGCACTAATTTCAAACTTCTGCAGCAGCAATCCCTATTAAATAGGTTCCCTTCTGCAGAGGCATAAATGGCATTCTGGAGAAAAATATAACACTCCATCCGAACAAATGATGTTCTCTCCTACAATTCCTGCTTTGTGTAAGTGCCCAGGGTGTTGGCATTAGGAGGTAGAGCCTTTGAAAGGTAACTAGGTCATCAGCGTGGAGCGCTCACAAATGGAATTAGTGCCTTTATATGAAAGATCCCAGAGTGCTCTAAGTCCTACTTCTGTCTTACCAGGATACAAGGAGAAGTGTGCCTCACCGGAACCCAGCTGTCCTGGCATCCTCACTGTAGACTTCAGCGTCCAGAACTGTGAGATTAAACTTCATCAGCCATAACCCACCCACTCTATGGTACAAGCTGACCATTCTTAACTCAAAAATCTGAAACCTGACATGTACTCATATGATACTTGAAAAGCTTTCGATTCTGGATTTTCAGATTAGAGATGCTGAACTGGTAAAGTCTATGCAAATATTCCAAAATCCAAAACACTGAAATCTGAACATTAACCATTCCAGAAAAGAGATTCTGACTTAGCCTACGTTGTCCTGTAAGACACACAGAGAGGCAAGTTACATAACCAGTCACTCCCATGTGGTAGCCGTGTGCTTATGGGCAAGTCACTCCGCTAACCCTTAGAAAACCTCTGTACACAACAGCAATTGCCCTTTCTTCATAAAATTGTTAGGATTAAATGACATAGAACATGTAGCACTTAGTACTGTGAGATATGCAAGGAAACATTCAAATGTTATTCAACATGATCACTGCTATTAAAGTAGAAACTGAGGCAGGGTTTTAAATTAAAAATAATCCTTATAAAACATAAGGATGTTTCAGAACTAACAGATTCTTTCTATATTTAAGGTGCTTTATAAAAGCTAAGGTGGCCAGGTGTGTTGAGGCACACCTATAAGGCAGACACAGGAGGATCGCTGCAAGTTCAAGGCCAGCCTAGACTACAAAGCACGATCCTGCCTCAAAAAACCAAAACCAGTACCAAAACCAAAACAAAAGGTAAGATGCACTTCCAAGCTCCTAACAAGCTCGAATCTGGCTCTTCAAACAGAGAGTTCATAAACATGCTGGGGAGGGCCGGGGATATAGCTCTGGGCCAGGGATAGAGCTCTGCGGCACAAATGCCTGCCTGGCAAGTGCAAGGTCCTGAGTTCGATTCCCGATACCAGGAAAAAAACAAATAAACAAATAAAAAATAAACATACTATGGCAGAATATTAGCTATAAATGACAAATGTTAGCAATGAGTTTTAAATGATACTAATCCCTCAATTTTTAAAAATAATTCAATTTTACAACAGAGAACTATGGATTTGCTGAAGCTACACAAGAGTCATGAATGTTCTAAAAGCAATTTTAGGAGATGGGAGACAGTCATACCTTGCATAGCCCAGGTTTGCTGGGGCAAATTTGATAGTTGTTTCAAAGAAATTATACTCCAAATAAATGTTGGGATCAATATCTAAATCAAACTCCAAGTTACAGCCTCCAGGGATAGGATCTGGATGAAAAATAAGGAAGTTACTAAAGAAAGAATTCTTATATGTCCAAATCAAGCACAGAAGAAAAAAAAAAAACAGAACTTTAACAAGAAGTCCCCATAAAGAAGTTAAACATTAAACACAGAGCTTCTGCTCTGATACTATCTCATGAACTAAGGTTAAAGAGATAAAGCAGGGCATGGTGGTAAACGTCTGTAATCCCAGCACTCCAGAGGCTGAGGCAGGAGGATCCCTGTGAGTTTGAGACCAGCCTGGGCTACAGCGTGAGCTCAAGGCCAGCCTGAACTGCATAGTGAGACCCAGTCTCAAAAAGACAGGAAAAAAAAAATTTTAAAAATGAGAGAGATAAAGTTAGCTGAGAGTAAGCAAGGGACAGGAAGCCTTTTCTGTAAAGGGTCAGGCAGTGAGTATTTTAGGCTTTGCAAATCTGCGGGTCTCTCTGACAACCATCCAACCCTCCCCTTGTGGTGAAAGGCCACCATAGACAATATAGAAATGAATGGACATAGCTGTGTTTCAATAAAACTTTATGCACAAAGACAGGCAGCAAGGTGGATTTGGCTGGTGATCTCATTTGCCAATCTCTGCCCCACAGTTAAAAGCACTACAAGAGACAGAGATTCTTAAATCCGTATTCAAAAGTGGGTTTCGGGGGCTAGAGGAATACCCTGAAATTGTGTGCCAAATGTTGTCCACTTTTCACAGGTCTCTTTCAACAGAGAGACGGGGATCTCCTCAGCACTGGAACAGGGTGGGTATGCATAAAGGAGGAAATATAAAAGACTCAAGACGATTTTGGGAACAGCATTTGAATTTTAGTTTATATTAACACTATGGCTAAAAAAGCTCTTCTTGTTTTTCTTACTAGGAATCCTATTCATGACCTTAAAGGGTGGCAGAACTTAAAGAAGTCAAGTGACATTAGCTCAGCTCCACACAAAGCACCACACATAGTGTACTCAAGAGTAGAAGTTCACGGGGCTGGGGATTTAGCTCAGCGGCACAGCACCTGCCTGGCAAGCGCAAGGTCGTGAGTTCGGTTCCCGGTACCAAAAAAAAAAACCAAAAAAAAAAATTTAAAAAATAGTAGAAGTTGACAAAAGACCGAGGAATAAACCAATTTAATGATTTAGAAGACCACAACTTCACGCACTCAGCCATCCCGCCATTCCCACACTTGGGTCTCAGATTCCAGTCTTGGAATTCTGCTGGAGGGTTCTCCAGTGGAAATGCAACATGCACATATGTTTCAGTGGCATGTACAGTCTTCCTCAACACTTTGAGGTCTTTTATATTCTCCTTTTCCTGCACTTACAAACATCTGCCACGCTGCATTCCAGTGGGAGCTCCACAGTTTTATCATTTCTCTTCCTGCGCTGTCCTTGCTGGAAGCCTAAAGTCTGTGGCTTTTTATCAGGTAATTAACCACTAGTTACAGATAACATGTTTTCCCCACTCATTGTTCAATTTCCACTTATTGTACTACTTACTGCTCCCTTTCCTTCCTTCATTCCCGAACTTTAACAGTGGTGTGAATTCTCATCCCTCACCTCTACTGCTCAGTCATTGTCTCTGCTCTCTTCGATACTCTGTCACTAAAATGAGTCCCATCAAAGGCAGCCACTGACTCCTCCCTGCTCTACCATACGGACACTTCCGGTCACTTTTCTCTGCAGTGTACTATTCCCCACTCCTTCTGAAGGCAGGACCTCGGGGCTCTCCTATTCCAGGACTACTCCTCAGCCCTGCACTTCTCCCTCAGCAGTAAGTATCCACCAGAAACTTGCCTGACACACAGCAGGCACTAGGAAAGTACCTGCTATTCTTTTCCCTCCTAAATCCCTAAGCACTTGCCTGAGCAATCTCACTTACCGCCATGGCTTTCACTAAGAGCTATTTATTTGACTGTCTAATATCACTCCTCCCCTCCAGGCCTGTACTGGCCACTACGCAGTTTCATCCAGATGTCCCACAAGCCTCTTAGATTCATCATGTCCCAAAGTGAAGTCACCATCTTCTTCCCGCCCCGAGCAACCTCCAGCACCACAACACTGCTGTTCCTATGCTTATTTTGCATCAGTCTCTCTGGGCTTCCAAACAGGAAGCCTGCGCCCCTTTCTTATAACCCAGACACGGGTCACTCTGTCCTCCAAACATCTCCCTCCCGGCCCTCTTCTCCATGCCCCAGCCTGGGACTGTTCAGATCCTCGTTTCTCACTTTGAGCCCTCGAAGCTGTGCAGAGTCCAGGCTGTGCTGTGCCTTCTCCAGCCGCACGCCCTCACTGCTTCTAGAGCTAGCTTTCTAAGAGATGAAATGCACCGCATTACGCCTCAACCTAAAATCCCCTCCGAGTGATTCCTTAGAACAGGCCTCAGGACAGAGCGCACACCGCAAACTGCGCACAAGGCCCTCACATCCGGGCTCCAGCCAGACACATGTTCACCGTTCCCCAGACACTGCTCCCCTCTTCCGCACACTATGCTTACTGCGTCCTCTGCCTAGGGTAATTACTAAAATGTTACGGACTCTGTCACGGCTTTTCCTTAAATGTATTTGAGTGAATAAACCTGAGCTCCAACGACGATGCCTATTTTCGGACTCCCTGGCTATAAAAACATTTCTGACTGAATATATTACACTTGTAACAAACAACCTGAATAGGATGACTTCTCTCCCATTTCCACAAACATATCCCACGGTCCACAGAGCGTTAACAGGGAGGCAAAGACAGAAAGGTTACCTCTTTCCGAGTAGGAGAGCGGAATGGCCACGCTTTGGACGGGCTTTGCATCGACAGACTCCAGGTACCAAGTGCACACGCTCTGCTCTGGTCTCAGAATGGAAACCAGTCCTTTGTCACTGCCCGTTCCTGAAGTACCGGGACGGACAGTCTGCAATTACCAACGAAAGCCATCAGGAACAGGGAACGGAGCCGAACACGGGCGTCACAGAGGTAATCAGGAACTCATGTCCTGTTCCAAATTATCTCAAAACAAAAAGGGAGAGGAGACCAGAACTTCCTTCCATAATTAAAGAACTCTTTCATCCCCAGGTTCACACGGCTACACCTACACACGGGAGACCTCTTTAAAGTGTGTTACTGTCTTAGTCAGTTTGGGTTGCTATGACAAAGTAGTGTAAATTAGGTGATGGATGAGCAATAAAAATTTATTTCTTACATTTCTGGAGGCTGTAAGTCTGAGCTCAGCCCAGCATGGTCAGGTTCAGGGGAGGGTCATCTTCCAGGCTGCACACGGCCAACTTCTAGCTATATATATTCTCATGTGGCAGAGGGGACAGGGAGCTGGGGGGGGACACTAATTTTATAAAGGCAGAGTTCTCGTGACCTAACACCTCCTACAGACCCACTTCCTAACACCAAGACATTGCGTGAGGGGCGGGGCTGGGGCAGGGCACATACAGTGCACAGCAATGATCTTTGGTCAGGAATTGCATAGGAGAATCTCTCCAGCATTTCAATTCACCTGCATTAAGATTTACTATGGCGTGTACTGGAGCTAAGACAAAGCCGTGAACCCAGGGCTCAAAGGCTTCACACACTGGGTAGAAAGCTTTACTGAGTCATTATAACAGACATTATTTGATAGGTTTTGATACATGTAGACACCTATGAAACCATCCGCAATTCAAGACAGTGAATATATGCATCATCCCAAGAAGTTTCTTGCGCCCCTTCCTAATCCTTCATCGTGCTCCTCCCTTCTAGAAGCCCCCATGCCCAGCGGTGCTGAAAGCTTCCTCAGTAATAAAGTGCTAAGCTAAGCGGTCATAGACTCAGTGTTCTTGTAAAGCTAAGAAAGTGCAAAGAGGAAGCGACTGATCAGTTTCAATCTGACAAGCATTAAGTGAGAACGGATCACCTACAGGGTTAACAGCTTCAGAGAACAAACTATCATGATGACTCAAAAGGAAAGGAAGAAAAAAACAGTGCCACACTACATCAGGAAGGACACAGGAAACAGAAACAACTGTCTTCACGAAGACAGCTCACTTGCAGAGCCACGTGCAGGCTGGTCATCATCTACGCAGGGCAAATAGCGGGAACCAAAGACGGCCCAAGGAATGAAATCTGGGAGAGATAGGAAGCCAAGACCCCTGCTGCGTGGAGATCAAGGCCCGAGATGTTATTCACCCACGCCTCTTCTGTCACTTACGCATCATGCTCACATCTCCTTATGGGTTTTCTGACATAGAGACAGGCACTGTGAAAGATTTATATGATCTAAAGAGAAATCAGGGATTGTAGCTCAGCGGCACAAGCGCCTGCCTGGCAAGCACAAGGTCCTGAGTTTGATTCTCAGTACCAAAAAAAAAAAAAAAAAAAGAAAGAAATAGGCACTTTATTGAGCTATTGTGAGAATTAACTATATGGAAAGCTGAATACAAAGATTCTGAACAAGGACTGAAGGGTCCCACTGAGTTACCAGACATCCCCTGAGATTATACATACACAGGTCACTGTGAAATTACAGCTTTTCCTGGGAAAGAATCTCTTGATTTGGGCAGGCTCTGGCCTCAGGAGCTTTAGAAGCAGGAGCTTAGCACACAGCAAGCATTGAATTATGTAAATGCCTTTGTCCACATCCTCTCTCTTATCTTCATGGATGTCAGTGAAATCTTATTTGTGACAACACGGATGAGACTGGGGACACTATATTCAGTGAAATAAGTCAGGCACAGAAGCAAGTACCACATAATTTCACCCCTATGCAGAATCTACAAAAAAATGCTAATACAAAAGTTGGGGGAACCAGGCATGGTGGCACACACCTGTAATCTCAGCACTCAGGAGGCTGAGGCAGGAGGATCATTGTGAGTTCAAACCCAGCCTGGGCTACAAAGGGAGCTCAAGGCCAGCCTGAATTGCAGAGTGAGACCCTGTCTCAGACACACACACACACACACACACACACACACACACACCCAAAAAAGTTGGGAGCTGCTAGGTGGGTACCAGAGGTCAAGGAGAGTAGGGGGAAGGGTGGGGAGAGGCTGACCCATCGGGGCTGGGTTATAGTGAGGTGGCAGCAAGAAGTTCTGGTGCTGTCGCATAGTAGGTGACCATAGATAACATCATGTACTGCTTTCAAAAAGCTAGGAGTGTCAATGTTTTCACCATGAAGAAAAGATAAATCTTCGAGGAGGCAGACATACTCAGCCAGATTTCAACATTGCACAATTAATACCTCTGTTGAACCCCCACACAGGTACACCATGCATATGTATAATTCTGTTTTTATGAATTGGTTAAAATAAATTTAAACTTATCATTAAAAATACATATTGTCTTTGCTGTGATGTCATAAGAAGGAAATCATTATTTGCTAATCAAAACACTTTTAATTATATAGGAAGATCACCTCAAAACAATTTTTTTAAATACAACTAGCAAAACAAAGGGGGATGGGCTCAGGGCCAGACGCCTGTAATCCCAGCTACTTGGGAGGCTGAGGCAGGAGGATCACAAGCAAGCTCAAGGCCAGCCAGGACAACCTAGTGAGATCCCACCTCAAAATAAAACATAAAAAGGGGTGGGGATGTAGCTCAATGGTAGAATACCTCTGGGTTGGATCCCTAATACTAAAACAAAATAATAAAAGACATCATTTTTGTCTCATTTTACTATGTCTCCTATAAAAGAACCTGAACAGGAGGTTTATTTTTTGAATTTCATACCAGAACAAAAACTTAGCCTCTCTTGATGAACAGGGATACTTCTTCCTGTCCAAGAAAGTTAGGAAATTTACTATGCTTTATTCTGCTGTGGCTACCAAGAACTCTGGCAAAATCAAAGGGTTACAGATACTGTTCTCTCTTACATCTGGCATCATTTACTCTTCTTTCTTTGTTCTCGGTCAAACCCTTCCATTTCTAGTTTATCAACTACCTTACACGCGCATGCGCGCGCACACACACACACACACACACATACACACACACACACACACCTTTCCCTTCTTTAAGTCTTTTTAAAATTTCTTTTGTTTATATACACAATTTTAAAACCTTCACGGTAAGGTTAAGAAAGCAGGAATGAAAAAATCCAAAATATTTAGCAGGAAAGAAAGTTGGACGAGTGCCTGTAGACCTACACATGAGTTGCACTGAGATAGCTTTGTTTACCAATATCAGACTATTATAGGATGGGCTTAGATCAAATAAAAAAGTATAATTTCATGGTCAGTGAAACCCATTCATTAGTGTAAAGAATCATATAGGCTAAATATAAAGAGATTTGTAAAAGTCTAACAGTCTAGTAGACTTTTACAAATACATGGCAGATCCTTTATAGCTAAAGTAATCCAAAGCATTTAAAAAACTTTCCAGAGGCCAGAGATATAGTTCAGCAGCACAATGCCTGCCTGGCAAGCCTGAGGTACTGAGTTTGATTCCAGGTATCAACAAAACTAAACAAATAAACAAAAAACTTTCCAATCTGAGGCTCCCTTTAAAGAGTTAGTGACGACAACTATCTAATAGCATCCTTAACCATGCTAGATAGGACTGGGATGAATTGAGTGTTATAAACGCTTTATTTGCATGTGCTCCAAAGAATAAGGCTGATCCCAAGGGTTTCTTAATAAACTATAGTACTAAATAGCTGGACAACAATAGGAACACATTACAATGTATTCTCAGGTAAAAATCATTAAGGACCCACTGGAGTAAGAAAATGAAAAAGTGAGAAGTCATGAGGAAAACAAGGCAGGGAGTTACACAGGGCCCCTCTCCCAAGACTTGGCTTTCCATCTCTGAGGCACAGGCCGCCACACTCGAAAAAGGCCTGAGGTCCGCACCTTGCCCACTCTCAGTCACTAACCTGACAAGATTCAACGTTGACTTTTTCTAAACACTTAAGACACAAAATTAAACATCAAATTCTAGTGCTTACACTAAACACAAGACCCAAACAGATGAAATGATTCTTTTTTGCTGAAATAATTCTTTGTACTTACCCTCGAGTAAGAAACTGTGGTATTCTGATACTGCGAGTGTATCTGGAATATGAGAAAAGTCACATTGCTTGAAATATGATGCAAAATGGCTTCCTGCGGAAAAGGTTTGTTGAGCTGGAAGTATCTAAATTTCCCAACAGAAAATTCAAGAAAACCTACAATGGGAGAAAGTTTTCATTATAAGACTGTATCTCTAACATCAATTTGTAAAAATCCTATTTATAAACAGAATGCTGCTTTCCCCCTCAGAAAAACTCCTTGAGGAAAATACCATGATTGCCTCTATGTCACTGATGAAGACATGGCGGCCTACAGGCAGAACAGAGGCTGGGGACGTTGCTGAGTGACAGAGTGAGCTGGACGCCCTGGGTTCAAGCAGCATTACAGGGGAGGGAGGTCTCAGGGTCACTCAGCTAGAAAATGGTAGTACTGAGGGTTAAAGTGGAAAAAAATGCGTTTCAAAAGATGTGAACACTACTAAGTGCTGAGGATGGGCTCTCAGACCCCAGAAAAGTTTCCCCGTTTGGTAAGGGAATAACAATTCTCTCCAGAACACAGTGCCTGGGTTTAGGATAAAGAACCCTCTGGCTGGTGCCATGGTGAATGTGCTAGAAATAAAGAATGGTATCATCTAGTGAATGCTGAAGTCTGAAGAGACACAGGTAACTTCATTTTAGAGCCAAAGTTTACAGTTTTAGGCAATTTACCAAATTGCCTGAGGCCTCCGTTTTTCTTATCTTTCAAATGAGGATTGTATTACCTAACTTGCAAAAGCAGGTACCATCAACATTGGCAAATACGTTTGATGCGTGCCCACACCACACACTTCACACACAGTTGTGAACCACAGGCTTTTTGGGAAAAGGGGCTTTTTTTAGCCAGGCATAGCGGTACACACCTATAATCCCAGCACTCTGGGAAGCTGAGGCAGGAGGATCACAAGTTCGAGCCCAGCCTGGCACTGTTGCCAGACCTTGTCTCAAAATTTTAAAATGGGATGGGGATGTAGCTCAGTACAAAGGCCCTGGGTTCAATCCCTTACGCTACCCTAGCTCACTCTGTCCCTGGTTTTGTGTGTTGTGTTCTTTTCCTAGCTGTATACTGGTTTTTTCTTTTTCCAATCTAATTCTCAGATACCCCACCAAAGGAAGCTGCTTTTACTTCTGTGTGGTCCTGGATTCACACCTCCCCTCCAACCCTCTACTCAGAATATCTCTGTAAAAATGGCAGAAGAGCATTACACAGAAAATAGAAAAAAAAAAACAACAACAACAAAAAAAAAAAAAACAGAAAAAAGCTACTTACATTTAATATAAATGAAAAGGAGTTGACAAGAAAAAGATTATAATTCATCAGAGTCTCATAATAGAACTATCATGCCTTATTTTAGAAAGAAATAAATCAGTGGGTGGTTATAAAAACAAAATAAAATGAAAACAACACTCCCAACACTAAATAACACATTCTTATTTACCACTATCCAAGAAGGCCACTTTTCAATGTGTTTTTTCCTAAATTCAAATATTCCATCTGAACAATTAAAAACAAAACAAAAAACTACCAAAAAAAGTCTACCTGTATAAGGAACCCCCAAAAATACATACAAATTGTGCTAAGACTAGAAAACTGACTAGTCGCTATAGAGTCCTCCAAACTCTACAATGATATAGTACTCTAAGCTTTTGAAAAATTGATGAAAGAAGAAAAGATTATCTGTGATTACAATTTAATTGTCAAAAGTTAATAGAAAATTCTGAAATAGTGTAGCAACGACAGCTGGAGATGCCACGTATTTATATAACCACAAAGGCATCTCACATTTTATATGGACAAGCTCCAACTGGAATAGAGATAAAGCATTTCTATAAAACACAGAGATCCCAGTAGGGAAGGCTGGAAAATATAGGGGGCCTCTGTGGGGTTTTTTTAAGGCAAACAACAGCCACAAAAAAACCTACATTTTTACATTTTCCAGGCAGTCCCATCATTACGATTATTTCATTAGAAAACCAAACTATATAAAAAACTAAATGAATCGCAGTAAGTGGCACTAAAAATGCTTCTAATATTGCACTTTAATTTTGGTTTCTTCTATTTTCTGTCTTCCAAGTGTTAAAAATATTCTTTCCGGTTTGTCAGACGAAGCAGCATTCATCCATTTTCCTAGCATCTAAATGGACCCCGATCCTCGTACAATCCAAAGCCTCTGGCTCATTTAGTGTCCTGCTTTTTCTAGATTCACTTTTTTCCCCTCATTTTTCCCCATCAGGCAAGTATTTGTGAAGCATTTATAAAATAATCACTGGCTGTTGGGCACTGCGACCAAAACTAGGACTAGCAAACTCAAAAAGGGGATCTGAGACTGTCGTCATTAGCATTTAGATTTGCCCTTCGACGTAATTTTAGAAAATGTTTTGATAATCCTTAGGTCTGTCTCCCAAGACACGGACTTGGAACCTGAACAGTACACAGAGCTCTGTGATGCCCTGGCACACACGCTGCCATCGCTAGAGAAGCTCCAGTGGCAAACCTTCCTCAGCCTTTCTCTAACCCACCACCCCTGGGCGAGGCTGAATCAGCACTCACAAATACCAAAACCTTAGGACAGCGAGAAAACACAAAACCACGGAAAGTAAAATAGGTCATTAAACAACTAGTGGCTGGATGACTTATTAAAGTGGCTGGTATTAAAAGCAGGTATCTCTGCAAGTATAGGATGTGTATTTTCTTTTCTCTACCTCTTTACTTCTGTTTTAAATTTCTCTAGAGATCATGATGCGTTATAAGAAAGAAATGTCAGCCGGGCGTGGTAGCGCCCACCAGTTATCCCAGCACTCGGGAGGCTGAGGCAGGAGGATCGTAGCCTGGGCTACAAAGTGAGCTCAGGACCATCTTGAACTGCATAGTGAGACCCTGTCTCAGAAAGACCAAAAAAAAAAGAAAGAAAGAAAGAAAAGAAATGTCATGATTTGAAAAAAGCCTCCATTCCTGATGGCACTCTAAGTATGAACTCTTCTTTGACTCTACATTTTATATTCTTTAAAAAAGGGTTCCCTAGAACAGACAGACAGACAGACAGACAGACACAGACACAGACAGAGAGAGACAGACAATAAGCAAAATGGGGACATGGAGACAGCACCTGTCATTTGTTTTCCCTCTAAAATAATAATATTGTTCTAAACAGTCTATAATCCTCCTAATAAAAAGTTACAACATGCAGAGAAGGGCCAGGGATATAGCTCAGCGGCATAAGCGCTTGCCTGGCAAGCCTGAGGTCATGAGTTCAATTCCCAGTACCAAAAAAAGAAAAAACAAAAAAAACATGCAGAGAAAATATATTCCAACAGCAAGTATTATGTGCAGAAATTCTCACTGTGGACAGCTTGGTACACAGTCGGCCCTCAGTATCCATGGAAGAGTCTGGGACCCTGAAAAATTCAAAGTCCGCCATTCTCCAGGCCCCACTATCAAACAGGGCCGTATTCTATGTGACATATACATATCCTCCCATACACTTTAAAACATACTGTGAACCACGTCCATGCCTAATACAATAGAAATGCTATGCAAATAGTTGTTATACTGTATTGCTCAGGAGTAAAGATGAGAAAAAAAAAGTCTGTACATATTCAGCACACAGTTTTTTCTAATTATTTTTTATTTGGTTGAATCTGTCGATACAGAACCCATGGGTATGAGGGCCAACTCTGTCTTTTCGGATTTGGGCAGATATCAACATGCTTATTTTCATTTATGTGGAAGAAGAAAGACATAAATGTTTGGCTTAGCCCATGTCACAGGTCTTGGATACCTTTCCATAACAATACTGATAAATCAGGGGCTGAAGGTTTAGCTCAGTGGTAGAACCCTTGCCTAGCCTGTGTGAGGTCCTGGGTATCCCTAGCACTTCAAGGAAAAAAAAAAAAACTCTAACTTCGTCATTTAAAAGCTATGTCATGTTCTATTCAGCTGCACAATTATTCAACCAACCCTCCAGTCATGAAAATAAAGGCTGTTATTGTACTCTGAATAAGAAATTAATAAGAAGCTAGTTCTGATAGAAAGCATGTATGTCAGGCACCAATGTGAGCTTTTTGCTGTGGCAGCATAAGACATGGGCTTTGATATTCAATCGCTAAACTGTATAAGAAGACTTGTTCCAGTCTAAGAAATTCAGAAATGAAAATGAACAGCTCAGGTGAAAACACTTAATGATCAAACTCAAAACATTTACGCTGCAGTTTCTGCTTCTGACATTTTCTTCAAGAAGTATAATGAGCATTTCAGGAATGGTTAGGACTTTGATGTATTACTTCCTGGACTTCTGGAAAGCTCCAGGAAGATGAGGTCTCTCTAACCCTTGCCCCTCATATGCCTGTAGCAGGAAGCATGCAGAAGCCAGATAATAAAAGGGAGAGACATGGATGCCTATTTAAAGCGTGGTCACATGACAAGATAAGTCAGAGGTGTTAAGAGCAGATATCTCCAAGGGTGTATTCTAAATTATTTTTTTCTTTACATTAGGTTTTTCCTTATTTTTCAAATTTTCCTTAATGATAAAAGATGTTCTTATCAATAAATTGCAATATATCCTGACAATATATTATAGCCATTTGGAGATGATTTTTCTTTTTTTTTTTGTACTGGGAATCGGAACTCAGGACCTTAGGCTTGCTAGGCAGGCACTTGTGCCGCTGAACTATATATCCCCAGCCTGGAGATGATTTTTTTAAAAATACTGCTGCCAGAAACCCTCTCCAGAGCAGTTATATCAAAATCCTGAGGGTGTGATCCAGGTATCCATTTAAAAATAAGCATTCATTAAAATAGTATTCAGAGAAGTACACCAAGTAAGTTCAAAGGAAAACGCTCCTAAAATAATTATCTGAGTCAAGAAACACCATTTAAGGACACCTCTTCGCTCTTCTAACCACCATCCCTCCCTCCCTAAAAGGAACCATGATCCCAGCTACAAACACAGAAATTTTGCTTTCAGAGTTTTAATAAGTGCGGTTTGCAGGCTGAGTTCTATCGTGTCCAGCTTTTTAAAAATCAACATTTTATTTGTAAAATCATTCTCGTCTTAAGGAAACCATACTACTTAATAAACTAATGTACCACAGCACATTTCTCTGTTCTATTGTGCGTGAACACCTGGATTTCTAGTTGAGTTATCATAAAGAACTGCGATCATTTTTGTACATGTCTTTTGGTGTGTGTATATATACACTTCTATGGGGTAGAACTTCTGAGTAGAATTATCAGCAAGCCTGTCAGCCTCTTAAATAAACAGGACGACAGAGGTGTGCTGCCACAAGTGGCAGAAGTTTGTTTGATGACTGATTTATTTGAAGAGGTGTTTTTTGTTTTGGTTTTTTTTTCTGAGACAGGGTTTCACTATGTAGCCCAGGCCGGCCTTGAACTCACTGTAGTGATCCTCCTGCCTTGGCCTCCAAAGTGCTGAGATTACAGGTGTGTGGTTCCATGTCCACTTTAGAAGTTCCAATTTTT
Organism: Chinchilla lanigera; assembly: GCF_000276665.1. Classification (NCBI taxonomy): domain Eukaryota; kingdom Metazoa; phylum Chordata; class Mammalia; order Rodentia; family Chinchillidae; genus Chinchilla; species Chinchilla lanigera. The sequence goes on from NW_004955413.1 coordinate 21,884,628, forward strand.
GAGCTCAAGGCCTGCCTGAACTGCATAGCAAGACCCTGTCTCATAAAGACAAAAAAAAAAAATTATATAAAATAGAAGTTCCTATTTTAAAAAGATCAGTTTCTCGGGGCTGGGGAGTTAGCTCAGTGGCACAGCGCCTGCCTGGCAGGCGCACGGTTGTAAGTTCGATTCCTGGTACTGGAAAAAAACAAAAAAAAAAAAAAAAAAAGATCAGTTTCTCAAGCTTTTCCTCTATGATTAGTCCTTTTCAGTGTCTATTTATTTATTTATTCATTTATTTATTTAGGGTACTGGGGATTGAATTTAAGGTCTTTGCACTGAACAACTTCCCAGTCCTTAGGGACTTGTTGCCTTGGTTCTCCTCAAATTTGCAATCCTCCTGCCTCAGTCTCTCAGAGCACCCAGATGACAGGTGCGCACCACCACCTTTGGCTTTCTGTTTTTTTTTAGGGGGAGTGGGGATATGAGACAGGGTTTCACTGTGTAGTTCAGGCTGGCCTTGAACTCACTACGTATCCTAAGCTGGCCTCAAATTCACATTGATCCTCCTGCCTCAGCCTCCCGAGTGCTGGGATTACAAGAGTGCACCACCATGCCCAGCTGTCTGTATCATTTTAAAGAAATTTTTTCAACATATTCCAAGATCATGAAGATTCACTCCCATCTTAACTTCTGAAGTTTGTTTTCTCTTTCACAGTTAGGTCTCAAATCAACCAGATTTTGATGCATGGTATGAAACGGGGCTAATTTTTCATATAAAACTACTTGAAATACCAACTCTCCTTAAAAATATACTGTTGAGCCAGGCGTGGTAGGGCACGCCTATAATCCCAGCACACGGGAGGCTGAGGCAGCAGGATTGTTGTGAGTTTGAGGCCAGCCTGGACTACAGAGTTCAAGATCAGCCTGAACTGCATAGTGAGACCCTGTCTCAAAAAGACCAAAAAAAAAAAAAAAAAACAAAACAACTAAAACTTAAAAAATAAAGAAATGAAAATATGCTCTTGTCAGGCAAAATAGTGCTACTCAGGAGGCTGAGGTAGTAGCATCACAAATGTAAGACCAGCATGAGTAACTCTGCAAGCTCCTGTCTGAAAATAAAAAAATGAAAAGGGACAGAGGCATAAGTTAGTGCTCCCTGTGTCCACTACCCAATACTACAAAAAACTCCAAAAGACTAGTTCCCTGCAGTTCCAACTTTCACATAAATCAAATGAACAAACATGTATGTGTCTGGATTCTCCACTGGGCTCCACTGGCTTATCTGTTAGTCCTAACACCACTATTTTATAGTGTTATATATATTATATTTTAATTATTTATATTATATTTAATTATTTATACTCTATAATATATTTATATTATAGTTAATATAAATATATTTATATATTTAATACAACTACTATATTTTAATTCCTGTTGAAACTTTATTCTTCCTCTCCAAAACTGCCTCAAATATTTTTATCCCTTTTATTTCCATATAAATTTGTAAATCAGCTGGCCAATATTCACACACAGAAAAAGCCTGCAGGGAATCTGATTGGGATGGCATTATCTACACAATTTAGGGAGAAATGATACCTTTAAAACAAAATTGTCCCAATATACATATGTGAAATGTTCCTCTATTTAGTTTCTTGATTTCTCTCAAGAACACTGTAGCATTATCTCTGTAAAGGGTCTCCACTCATCCAGGTATTATCACTAAATATTTAACATAGCCGGGTGTGGTGGTGCACACCTATAATCCCAGCACTTGGGAGGCTGAGGCAGGAGGATCATTGTGAGTTCGAGACCAGGAGTTCAAGGTCAGCCTGAACTGCATAATGAAACCCTGTCTCAGAAAGATAAAGAGAACTAAGACAATAAATAGTTAACATACCTTTGTGCTATTGGAAATTTATTTTTTCTTTTAAATTTCAATCTCTAGCTTTTGCCCTACCAATATAACTTCTTGTAAATGTTCTGCAGGTGGTTTAATGTTCAGCCAGGAGGAGTAATTCCAACCACAGTGATGAATAAAGGAAGGATAAATATATTTTCCCCTATTCTTATCTCTAACCTAACCTCTGTGTGACAATCTTTTGGCAGTGTCACCTTGGCAGCCCAACAGCTATTTCACAATTTTTATAGAAGGCTGAAGTTTTACCAAACTACTTGTGGTTTCACTCCAGGCTGTGCAGGGCTTTGTCATATTTAGTACTCCGGTGCCTGGCACGGTACCAATCACCTAGACGGCACACAATGAACATTTGTTGGATGATGACTGAACTGTGTGACCACAGGCAAGTAACTTATTTATTTTGTTTTGGGGGGCTGGGGATTTAACTCAGCGGCAAAGCACCTGCCTGGCAAGTGCAAGGTCGTGAGTTCGGTTCCCGGTACCGGAGAAAAACCAAAAAAAAAGAAACAACAACAACTATTTTGTTTGGGCTTCAGTTTTCTTATAGGAGAATGAGGCAGCTGTGCTGTGTCAATCAGGTGGCTGCTGAAACATTTTCAAACAAATGGGAAAATTGTTTTCAAGCTGTCCAGTGCTACGCAGTAAAGTGCCATTAACCTCCATCCATGTACCAATGCCGCAAAGACTCACCTCCTCAGGTTAAAAGGAAAAATAAAAAATAAAAAAGCCAGCTGTTCTCAGATCGGCCCTACAGACAAACTACTGGGGAGAGGCTGACTAACACATCCAAGGCATTCACAGAAATGCCCAGCACATCTTCAGCATCAAGTTGAAAAGGAGGCTTCCACAGGCTCACAGTGAAGGACGCTGAAAACCAAAACGACTTTTACAGTACAGCTGGACAGAAGCTGCATTTAATGTCTACCCATGAAAACAGACTTGGCAAAAGAAGACAGGCACTCAGAACATCTCCTGCAGAAGTTAACAAGAATTTAACTTCACCTCCAAGCCATCTGGAAAAGGATTCATGGGAAGCATTTTATGAGGCATAAATGAGATCTCATGACTGAGGGAGTGGGAAGACAGCACATCAGACGGGAATGGCCAACACCAACCAAGATGGCGCCCGCACACCGTACTTCTCTAAGAAGGGCGGCTCTACTTTTCTGCCAACATGTGCTTTTGCCATCTGAATAGAAGGGGACTCTTTCCTGTTTATCATGCACATCTTCTAGTCTTACCCAGGGTCACTTTTTCCTTTCAATAATTCCATTCTAAAAAGAGCCATCCAATTCTAATTTTTTCTTTCTTTTCTTTTTCTTTCCCAATTAGATCCCTATCTGGCAGCCTTAAAACGTTCCACCTTTTCCATTTTCACCAAAATGTACCTCACATGCTGTCTACTGTGTGTGCGTCAACACAATAACGAAATTCTGGGAGAGATCTGTCAAAGCTCAGTCTTCACAATTCTCTCCAGATGGAAGATTAAAAACAAAAATGGTTCAACTACTTGAGCTGGCTGGCATTCCGGCAGCCCCTTCCAATCAATTTCTCATTTTTATCTTCTTAGGAACTTTCATTAGCCCTAAAATTTAAATGGGAACACAACAATGAATACACAATTTCTCACTTTTTTTACATGCAATACTGGGGATTGAACCCAGGAAGTGCTGGATTACATCTTTTTATTTTGAAACAGGGTCTCACTCAGCTACCCAGGTTGAGCTAGAACTTGCAATCCTCCTGTCTCAGCCTTCTGAGTAGGTCGGATTATAGCATGCTGGCTCTCACATACTGTGGAAAGAAGGCAATCACTTGCAACTAACGGTGCAAGTGGCTTGCTGCCTTACTTAACATACACCCACGGAAGGGCCCCAACGACATTCCACTCAACTCCCAAACTAGGTGATTCCATGTGAGTTACTGGATATGAACCTAAAACAATCATGAAAGATGGTAAGGGGAATGGAAAAATGGGACTCCAAGAAAAAGAATAACTATTTTAAAGTACGGATCATCACCCGTGCCCACCTGGTAAGAGGCAGCAGTCTCCTGTGACATTCTAGAACTCAGTCTGTCACTTTCCAAGGTTCATTTAGCATTTGAGTCACTATTCAAGTTGTGCACATCAATTTATTCTGTTCCAGATGAAGAAATCCTTATAAATTATACCAGTCACTCACGTCCTGCAGTTTGTACCATTATCAGAATCCTCAACAGCTACACGAGTATTTTACAAGAGGATAATGCAAGCCTTGAACTGTTTCTTAATTTCTGTACTGATTTTTATCTGAAAGATGTAGAGAATATCTGCCTTTACTATCACTTAGCAGTAAAGTTCCCACATATTGTCCCTCTCCTGCACAGAAAAATACTAATGCAAGGCCAAAAACAATTTTTTTAATTGCTGGGGAAATATCAGTGCTGAAATCAAAGAAAAGAAGCAAGAACTAGTACCTGAAAAAATATGAAATGTCTCAAGTGATTACTCTTATTTCTCAACTTTCAGGTAAAAAAAAAATTCTAGATATTAAATACTTAAAGCACCAAGGTGGAAATAAAAAGGTCTGGATCCCAGCCCTCCTGATTCAGGGGTTAGCCTGGATCAACCACAAACCCGGTCTTCGACTTCCTCCCCTGTTAAAATGCATGTTAGCTCCGTATGTTGCGCATAAGGCTATCTTGAGGGATGAGGATTCATAGGAGAATGAAATAGAAAGCACCATGCTATGCTAGATAGTCTCATTAAAAGCCAGCTCTGGGGAAGCAGAACGGAACCACGAAATTCACACGAAGACCACCTGCATTCAAACCCTATCTGCACACTTTCGAGCTGCTCGTTTGTGTAACGAGTGTTTCAGGTCTCGGTTTTGCCCTCTGCCAAGCGAGAGAATGTTCATGATCTCCTGGACTTGTGCGGATTAAAGAACACTGCACATGAGAGGCACTGGGTATATTCAGCGGTGGATGTTAGTGCCCTATCATAAAGCAGGTTTTTCTGTAAAAATTATAATAATAATAATTATTACTATTTTCCTTTTCAAATTTGGCGTTAGTTCTATGTAAGGATCCTGGGATTCTGCTTCTGTTTGCACAAAAGCTTTTCAGTGATAAGCCTTAAGAAATACAATCCCATTATTCAGAAACTACCGTTTCAGAGCTGTAATTTGTCTCCCAAGCTCAAAACAAAACCCAGAATATGCTTCACTCCACGGAAAAGCACATGATTTCCAGCCTGGCACAACTTGGGCTTTTTACATTTCACGCTAACAAACCACGAGCTGTTAGGAACACGCTTCCACCAAGCACATGACCCCACAATCTGAAGTCCCACTCTGAGTTCGTTTTTCGTCTCACGCTCTGCAGAACATCGCCTATTTGAAAAGCACCTAGATTTCTGGAGGCTAAAAGCCTGCCTCACTTGCACAGCCGTGGATCATCAATCACCGCTTCTGTCCAGAAGCGGAGGCGATCCTCCTGGGAGCAAGGGAGCGGTTCGCGTGTGCAATTAAAGCCACCAACATGGCTGCTCCCAGCGGGAGGTAATAATGCTACTTATCTCTTCCCGTTTCCCCAGCCTAAATTAAGAGGTTGACAGGAAGGCCTCCTGAACAGCAGGAGTTTCCACCGCAGGAAGGACTGCGCTGCATTCCTGCAGGTCGCTTTTCAACTCACCACCCGGCGCGCACCACCTCTCCTGCTAGGTGGAAAGACCCCAGGTGGGTTGTGACCTTTCACCTGGGGTTGCAGGAGCCAGGCACCCCCCTCCCACACACACACCTTACCCTGGCTGGAGTTCCCGATCGTCTCAGCCCCGCCGGCCCCCACGCGACCCGACACCAGCAGGGCCAGGAGCAGCAGCCGCAGGAGCCCCATCGCCGCCTGGGCCGGCCGGGCCCGCGCTCAGGTCTGGAGGGGC
>NW_004955413.1:21890599-21892064 GCF_000276665.1 Chinchilla lanigera
GGGCAGCGCGCGCCTCCTCCTGGCGGCCCGCACGGCTGGCGTCGCGTCTGCCCGGCACCTTCGGAGCGCCGAGTAACTTTCTGTTGCGGACTAACGTCCGGGTCCCGTGCTTAACCGCCCTTTGCAAGGAAAAAGGAACGAGGACGCCCGTGCCCCTTCCCAGGCGCCGCTGCGTTTTGCGCAACCACGGGAGAGCGCTTCCTCCCCGCGCGACGCCTTCGCCGCCCGGGCCGACTCTGCTGGGCTGCAGTCGTCCTTGCGCCGGCCACCCTGAAAAATAAAGTTCCGCTTTCTCCAAGCGAAATATCCTCGAAAACTGACAACCTCGGCTTGAACTTCCCCTGAAATTGCATACCCCGGTGCTGTTGAAGGGACCTAGGTGACACGTGGCTCGTGAGATGACTATGGAGTTACATTGACAGACTCGGTTATTTGGGGATGATTGCCCTGTTTTCTTCACCTGCTTTATTCTAATCATCAGGTGTGTATTTTAATGAGCAACTGTTTGGGGGGAGCATATGTTCAATTTATCCACTATCAGATAATGATCTACAGCAATCGCCTTCATGTTAACAGGCACGAGTGTTTTCCCATCATCCGCTGTCTTGTCCAGATGTGCACACCTGTGGTAGCACTGCGTTTTTTGTTTTTTTTTGGTGTGTGTGTGTGTGTGTGTGTGTGTGTGTGTGTGTGTGTGTCTTTTTGAGACAGGATCTCGCTATGCAGTTCAGGTTGGCCTTGAGCTCACTTTGTAGCCCAGGCTGGTCTCGAACTCACAACGATCCTCCTACCTCAGCCTCCCGAGTGCTGAGGAGCACTGCGATTTCTGTGGCGCTTATTCACTCTCGCACATGCCCCATTCTTATAATCGTTACTCAGTAGAGGAAATCCCCTGAACATGCTACAGCAATTATGAGAAGAGTAGTGTTTGAGTCAGTGGTTGGATTATTCAACTGATAGCATTCTAGGAACTGATTAGCTGACCTGGATTGGACAGAGAGAACTGGAACCGTATCTCACACTTCATTTTCTAAATGAAATCCCAAAGTAACACAGCCATAAGGGAGCTAGAAAAACTATTCGGGTTTGTTAAAAACTTGATCTCAGAATGGGAGGAACGGAGGCTGGGGATTTAGCTCAGCAGCACAGCGCCTGCCTGGCGAGCGCAAGGTTGTGAGTTCGATTCCCGGTACTGGGAAAAACAAACAAACAAACAAACAAACAAACAAAACAAAACAAAACAAGACAAAAAGAATGGGAGGAACGTCCTAAGCAAAAAGGGAAGGAAGGCCAAAGCAGTGGTGCACCTCTGTAATCCCAACTGTTCTGGAAACTGAGGCAGAAGGATCGCAAATTTGAGGCCAGCCTGAGCAAGTTAGAAAGATCTGTCTCAAAATAAAAACGTCTAGAGAGTTATCTTAATGGTAGAATGCCAGTGTTTCAATTCCCAGTACCTAAAAACAAG
>NW_004955413.1:21893864-21904003 GCF_000276665.1 Chinchilla lanigera
TAAGTAGGACACGTTTTTCATGATGAAGTAGCTCCTGTCCATTCTCAAGGTTCTTGTTCCAACTAAACTCAAACTTTTATCCCGGCCACACACCAAATCAATTTGTTTTCTGAATTAATCCCAATCTCTCCCTGGCATACTTTTGCACTGTAGTTCCCCATGTGTGTCCTACTGTAGTAGGCAATGTCCCCCCAGCCAGTCTGTTAGTTGCCCAGGTAACAGTTCCTGTTACTTCTGTCTCTTAGAAACGGCTGGTCACTGTGATGCATATTGTAAGAACCAATCAAACACAGCCAAGTACTCTGCCTCTGTACTTCCCCTTTCCACTCCATGAAGACCTCCTTCCCTGAGCCTTGGGGCCTGATATTCTGCGAATGATCCTGATAGGTGCCCGTCGATGTAAAATAAACCTGCCTCCAACTCCTGGGTGTCATTTGGGTGATTCTGCTTGCTATTGCACTACTGTGTGACAGCAGATGACACACGTGTTGGCAATCAGAATAAAGCCTTCTTACCTTGGCTCTGAAGTACTGTGGCAACTTGGGAAGAGGACTTGCTGGGCTTCCCTATTCACGTCAGAGTTCCATGCAGAAGGCCTGAGAAGCAAACAAGCTCCTCCTAGATTTGTATATGAGGGGTTTCCCCCATGCATTGAAAGACAATGCAGAAACTGAAAAGATTTCCAGACTTAAGATATGCATAGCTACAGCCTTAAAACCTGCTCAAAGTTCTTAAAAGGAAAAAAAAGGGAAGAAGGCAGGAAGGAAGTTTTTTCACCAAAACTTTACAGTTTTGGTAAAAATCAAAGACCCTTCAAAATGGAGGTGGAAGAGCTAGGATGTAGCTCAGTGGGACAGTGCAAATCATTATGCTGGGAAATTCAGTCCAAATGTGTGCATTCACTGGCTTCACTTCATGGTCTGATTGCTGAGTGAATACAGTCATGTATGAACATAGTCATGTACTGCATGAGGTTTCAGTCAACGCTGGACTGTACATATGATGGTAGCAACGTAAAATACAACAGACCTAAAAAATGCCTACTGCCTAGGGATGTTGTGGCCATAACGACATCCCAGTGCAACACGTGACCCGTGTGTTTATGGTGATGGTGGTGTAAACAAACCTACTGTACTTTTACTTGCATGAAAATATAAATACAAGTAATTTTGTATAGTATATAACATTTGCTAATGATAATAAAGGACTATGTTATGGGTTTACAAATTGACTGTACAAAACCGTTTTAGAGTGTACTCCAACTTATATAAAAGTTCACTGTAAAGTGGTACAGTGTGTGATGCTGGCAGCAGGCTCAGATTTACATCACCTGATTGCATCATTTTCTTGTAGCTCTGGAAACATAAGGCTATATCATAGCTTGGATGTGTAGCACGCCCTGTTACCTAGGAGTATTTTTGGTTTGGAGGGGTTTTTATACCAGAGTTTGAGCCCCAGGGCTCTTGCATGCTAGGCAAGTGTTCTACCACTAAACTACCAGTTGTTTTATTTAATTAATTAATTAATTAATTATTTAGGTCTTTCTTCAGTAGGGTCTTGCTATGTAGTTCAGGCTGGCCTTGCACTCATTCTGTGGCCCAGGCTGCTCTTGAACTCGCAAGGATCCTCCTGCCTCAGCCTCCCAAGTGCTGGGATTATAGGTGTGTGCCACCACACCCAGCTCAGTTCTCTTTTATTATAATTTCTTTTTTTAGAAAAGGTCTTGCTAAATAGCCCAGGCCGCTCTCAGGCTTTCAATCATCCTGCCTCAGCCTCCTGAGTAGCTAGCATTACAGGTATGCCCAGCGCCACTTTGGTTTTGGAAGTACACTCAATGACTGTCACATGGTGAAGTTGCTTAACAATAATCAGGATGTCCTGGTCTTCAAACTATGCAGAGCTGTAATTATACCTTGGTGTGGTAAATGCAGTAATAAAAGTTTCAGGAACAGTTGTGGTAAAGGTTGGGAGTAATTAGCTTCCTCTCAGGGCTCAGAAAAGTTTTATAAAGAGATGTTTAAAAGAAGCTTTGAAGGCTGAGTGGAAAATGACCAGGAGAACAAAGTGGAGGTGTGGATGGAAGTGCGGGGATTTCATACCGGGAAAAAAGAATTGCGGATGACTTATAAGGTGTACACAGAAATGTAAGTCAGCAGAGCATGTTTAGGGAATTGCAGGGAGTCTACAATACCAAGCATTCTTTGTATTTCAACTCTTGCTTGGCTCATTTTAGATACTTTAGATAAATTATTACTAAGTGATTAATGGTACCTAACCCCCCGAGATTTCAAGTTAAAACTTGTTAAGGTTTTTTTTTTCCTGAGAAAATAAGGAATTATTCTAGGTTATAAAGTCAAACTACCTACTACAAGATTTATTATGAGTCTATAATTGTTGGACCGGGTAATGGGTATATGAAGGTTCACCAGTACTTTCATATATGTTTAAAACTTTTTTTTGTTTGTTGTTTTGAGACTGGGTCTCCCTACGCAATTCAGGCTGGCTTTGAGTTCACTTTGTAGCCCAGGGTGGCCTTAAACCCACGATGATCCTCCTGCCTCAGCCTCCTGAGTGCTGGGATTACAGGGGTGCACCACCAGGCCCGGCTAAATTGTGGTCTCTAAAAAGTATAATTTCTGGTTATGATTTCCTTGTTTCCTTTCTACCTTTTATTTCTTCTAGCCTACTTTGGTTACAGAAGGCCTCCTAGCCAGTTAACTGATTAGGCTATGAACAACTAACTAGTTACACTGTAACCACTGACTGATTTGACAAAACTATAGCCAATTAAGTTGTTTTCTGTCTCACCTTCATTTGTTCTCTAAATGCTGTGTGATCACCTTGTGGAAGGGAGTTCTCAGAACCGGCTATGGTTCTGGGAGCTGCCCGGTTTGTAAATCACTTTGGTTTTTGTTTTGCTCAAATAAACAAACTCCACAAACTTTAACCGGTCTAAGGACTTTTCCTACTTAACTCATGAAAAGAGTAAAACTTGAAAAGACGGAGTATGAATTAGCAAGAAACACTGCTTGAAGAAAGGAAAAGCATAAGGAAAGAGTAGGGCCCGTGGTACTCAGCTGGGGGCAATACTGCCACCCTAGACACATCTGGGAACACCCGGGCACATCCGAGAATGTTTCCTGTTGTCACAACTGGAGCGGGAACGCTGTTACTGCCATCTAATGGACGGAAGACACAGATGCTGCTAAACATCCTTCAATGCACAGAACTGCACATTTCAACAACCTGGCCTGAAATAGCAATAGTGCCGCCGTTGAGAATTCCCGAGCTGGACACCTGAGACTGTCAGGCAGGCTCAGTTATCCCTTCAGTGTACAGCTTCAAGAGATTTATAAATCCCTTTAACATGTACGCAAAATTTTGAGACTCTGGTTTGGAGAAACGATTTGCACCTTTTAATTTTTTTTTTTTTCTTTTTGCCCTGGGGAATGAGCCCAGGGCCTTTACACTGAGCTACACCTCCAGTCCTTAGCGGAGTCACTAAGTTGCCCACCTTGAGCTCAAACTTTCAATCCTCCTGCCTCAGCCTCCCAGTATGCATCACCATGCCTGTATTCATCTGATTCTTAAGGAGGTTCATGGCCAAATGAGGCTGAAGAACCCATGAAAACCAAGGGGTAAGGGGTGGAGCTCAAGCGGAGGGCAATTTCACTCTGAAAATCATCTGGAAGCAAGGTTGGATGCATGCTGGAGCCACACTACAGTGAACCAAATTCTAAACCTTACCGTTTTTAAAACTGAAGCTGCCTTACCTGCTTATTTTTCTTATTTTCTAGGAATCCCCCACTTTCCACTCCCCGAACCCTTCTTTTCCTCACGCCAATTTCCTCATTGTCACACAAACAAGCGTTAATTACACCTATGCTCACACCTGACCTTAAACTCCAAGGGCCCTTCCTTCTCCCTTCCCGCCGAGCACGGCCTACTTTAATCCTCGGGTTCTGAGCTTTCCATTTCTCCCAGCTCTGCTCCTTTGCTACGGATCCAGGGCATTTACACAAAGAACGCACTTGATCTCGGTTTGGGTGAGATCTTTCCACACCCCCAACCCCAAAGCAAGAGAGGACACACCCTCGTCAAGCCTTCCGGGTTGCCCGGTGAATTTTAATTCGAACTGAAAGTCGATATCGGGCCAGGGACGTAGCTCAGCGGCGCAGCGCCTGCCTGGCAAGCGCGAGGCCCTGGGTTCGATTCCCGGTACCAAAAAAGAAAATGGTTAAAAAAAAGAAAGAAAAGAAAGTCCATATCGCGACTCCCAAGCATATGCGGTCCCCCTGGAAAACAAAAAGCAACGGAAAGTACCCGAGGTTATGCCCAAAAACGAATAGTTGAGGCCAGAACAACTACTACCTCCTCAGAAAACAACAACCTCTGTCGCCTAACAGCCTCAAAGACTAGAACGGCCCCCAAAGCAACCAGTACACCGCAGCACCGGATCCCGGTTCCCGGTTCCCGACTTACTCCGAGGGCCCGGGAAGAAATAAAGCAAGGCTCAGAAAACCTCCACCCCCTCCTAGCGCGTCTTGCTCTCCATGACCCCACCCCTTTCAAGAATGCAGCCCTATGATTGGCCCTGATGCCTCCTAAAACTGCCCAATAGCACGCAAGCAGCTCCTGCGGCGTCCCTCCTAGGCGGTGTGTTCTCCACGACCCAACCTCTTTTAAGAACGCAGCGTTGTGATTGGCCGTGACGCGTCCTAAAGCTGTCCAATCCCGCACGAGCACCTGCTTTGGCGTCTCCGTGCGTTTGGGAGGAACATGGCCGACAGGCTCACGCAGCTCCAAGACGCGGTGAACTCGGTGAGGAATTTCATTCGATTAGTGCCTGTCTCTGTCTCCAGAGGTAAAAGGAGAGAGTATAGGACCCCGGGAGGTGACACTCGGAAGTGGGGAGTCAGGGCTGCGGCAGAAGGCGCCCGCGCCCGCCGTGGGAGGCGGGGCCCCAGGGCGGGCGAGCGGGGCCCCGGGCTGCGCGTCCCTCCGGGGCGCTGTGGTCTCCGCTGCTTCTGGGACCTCCAGCGAGGGGGAGGAAAAGCAGCTTCTTTTCCTCGGATCAGTTTTAACCCGCCCAGAAGATCCCTTGCCCTTGATGGTCGGATCTCTGTCCTTAAGCGTTAACCGACTATTTCCTCGCCAGCACTTTGAGGTTGGGGTACGAGCGAGGTGGAGGTGCGAACTCGTTCCGTCCAGGTTCGCTCCTGCAGTTCCAGCGTCTTGCCGGTCTCCGGGCCGCGGTGACTGCATCGGTTTGGGGAGAACTGATACCTTTATGATAATGAGCCTAGCAATCCTTGCATAGCTTTCCATGTACTTAAGTCTACTTTAATAAAAAGCCTGTTCCCTGTAAAAGTTTAGATCGTGTAAGCAGCTCCCCTAACACTGTTTCTTCGGGTTCATTCTTGCTGCTGCTTACGCCTGTGCTAAAGATTATGCAAGCTAGTGGTACCTCTGTGTACGTATTCCCGGTAAGAGCTACACAGCTTCCCCTTGGTAATTACGTTTCTTAGTGTCATTCTGATTGTCATTGGATGTCCCGAGGAAGGTGCCTACCTAGTCAAGAAACTGCTGCCTGGAAAACCTGAGTACCTGGTCTCCTGGTCGTTTTTTTTTTGTTTGTTTTGTTTTCTCTCACTGGAAGCTAATCACTTGGCATGCTTGTTAATATGTCAGTCTCCCTGCATTTGAAATGGGTCTACTTGTGCAAAACTGATCTATCCTATGTAAATAACATACGAGCTTTGAAGGCCAAGCCCCTAAATGTTGATGAATTTCACCAAGGTAAAAATCTACCTTGGAGGAACTTGCCTGGGCAGCTGTCCAACTTCCCTCAGGGAGATACTCCTTTGAGGTTTAACAGAATCAAATTGTTACGATGCTGCTCGTTATTTGGGGAAATTTTTTGCAAAGTCATATATGTCTTGTAACTAGGGCAGTAAGGACTAAGTGAATATGGCCAAACCCTAGGGTAAGCATGCTAATAATTGGATTTGAGAGAGAAGCGTTTAGGTTGACTAGAATGAGTGCCTGTTGTGTATATAAGCACTGTTGTGTTTACAAAGAGATACTCCTTATTGAGGCTGGAAGGATGTCATATACTCAAGAGATATTAAAATGATGCAACAACAGTATGTGGCTAGGGACTTACAGTGAAGCAAGTGTTCTCAACTCTGAATGGTGAAGCAAATTGGAATACACAGATGTATGAACTGAAATAGAAGGAATCGGAGCATCTAACCTAAGCATAATTATTAGTCTATTAACATTTGTTCTATCTTCTGAAAACTGAATGCAGAAACTTATGTCGTGTTCACTATATCTTTATACAATAATTGCCCTGCAATTGATGAATTGGTTTCTAGTTATTTGTTTATTTATGATCCTGGACATTGAACCCCAGTCTTCACACTGAGCTACTTCCCTAGAATCTTTTTTATAAAAAAAAAGTTGTTATTTAGAAACAGGGTCTTGATGGCAGGCATGGTAGTGTACACCTATAATCCCAGCACTTGAGAGGCTGAGGCAGGAGGATTGCTATGAGTGCAAAGCCAGCCTAAACTACACAGCAAGACCCTGTCTCAATAAACAAACAAACAGCAACAACAAAAAACAAGAAAAAGGTTTTGCTGAGTTGCTCAGGAGGGGTCAAAACTGGCAGTCCTTCTTCCCTTGGCCTTCCAGAGCTTGGATTATAGATATTGGCCACCAGGCCTGGCTTCAGCAAATTTTTTTTGGTCAGGGGTACTGGGAATCGAACTCAGGACCTCACACTTGCCAGGCAAGCACTGCGCCACTGAGCTATATCCCCGGCCTCAGCAAATATTTTTGAATAAATGAATCAGTGGATTTTTAATGTTTTTCCTAGACAAGAGAGCCACCATACTGGATATGGTTTTGTGTTTTTTTCTATCCTAATGACAGTGATGTAGAATATTTCAGTTTAAAAATGAAAAAAAGCTACTAGTAGCATGAGAATCTAGATATATATATATAGCTTCCAAGCAGTTACTACATTATAAATAGCATCATACAGCAAAGCTAGTCACAAACTAATTTATGATAAGTCAGGTAGATGAGAGGAAATAGTAGAAGATGAATGAGCAGAGTTGACTTAGATTATTGAAGGCTTTGAAACAGCCTGAAAATTGGGGCTATGTCCTGAAGACCATGGTGGGAAGAACTCATCTTGGCAGCAGGGTAAAATAACATGGTGAACTAGGAGATGATAAGCAGACTATGTACAGAGGAGGCTGTTGGGTTTGAATTGTATCACTGAAATAATGATAGAGAAACAGTGGAATTGAAATACAAATGAAAGTACGATGATTGAAAGTACAAAAGATTTGAGGGGTGGGAATTAGTGAGAGAAGTTGAGGGGGAAAATAGAGGAGTGTTTAGTTTGGAGATGGTCAGGAATTTGGTATTTTTAAATTTCAAAAGTGTAAAAGAATACATTGTGAGCACCAGGCATTTACAGTTTGAGTCTGTTAAAGAAATACTTTTCTGATTATGTACGGTAGCTTTTCTTGAAGTCAGTTTCTCACTATTTCTTTATACTTGGTATTACTGCGTTCTCAGAGAAGAAATTGTATATTTTGTATATGATAACTTTTTTTTAAAATCTGTAACTATACTTAGATATTTGCCAGTCAAATTTTCTGTCTCCTGCCACTGCCCCCAGAAAGTGTTTATTTACTTGTTGCTTGCAATAAATTTTGACATTTCTTCTCCTTCTCCTTCTTCTCCTCCTCTTCCTTCTCCTTCTCCTTCTCCTTCTCCTCCTTCTTGCTTCTTCTTGCTTCTTCTTCCTTCTTCTTCCTTCTTCTTCCATCTTCTTCTTCTTTTTTTTTTGAGACAGTGTCTTGCTGTGTAGTTCAGACTGGCCTTGAACTCACTATGTAGCCCAGGCTGCCCTCGAACTTGGGGCAATCCTCCTGCCTCAGCTTCTCGAGTGCTGGCATTACAGGTGTGTGCCACCACACCTGGCTTTTTTTTGTCTACTATCTTTATAAGAAAGATAATTTTACATGTGTTTCTTTTTTAACTGTTTCAGCTAGATTGATATTAAATTTAACTTCACCTAGACTGACACCAAACTTAGTTGCTTTGCACAATTAAAATGTTTAATCTGTATTAGAGTGTGGCTCAGTGGTAGGGCACATGATTAGCATGTGCAAGGCCCTGGCTTCAATCCCCAGGACCAGAATAATAATTATAATAATGACTGCTAAAAATAACTGGTTTATTTTTTACACAATTACTCCTTTCTGTTACTATCCCCTCACTCATAGATCATTGTTTTAAAACCTGTTCTCATCCTGTTACCATTCCTGATAAAAAGCTGTAAAACTGATGAATCCTTTCTCACCCTGCCACATGTTCTCTGGCCCAAGCTGGCAGATCAGTTCTGTAATGCCATCGGAGTCCTGCAGCAGTGTGGACCTCCCGCCTCCTTCAGTAATATCCAGACAGCAATTAACAAAGACCAGCCTGCCAACCCTACAGAAGGTAAGTTGTCTTAGTTTTTCTCAGTTTTATTCTGACATTTGTAGTAATCCTTTAAAAATAGACTTACTGGGGAAACAACTTATTTATGGCTTCTTTCTAAAAATACTGTTTAGCCAGTTGTGGTGGCGCATACCAGTAATCGCAGCACTCAGAAGGCAGGAGGATCGTTGTGAGTTTGAGGCCAGCTTGGGCTACATAGTGAGTTCAAGGCCAGTCTGAACTGCATAGTGAGACCCTATCTCAAAAAGACACACAAAAAAAGTTTGAGGATTGTACAACTTTTGTCATAAAATAAGTGAGTTTATTACAGTCAGTTCACACATTTCATAATCCTGTTCACATCAAAGAATAGGTTCTTACTCCTTTGGAGGAAAGCTTGTATGAGTTTAGCTGAATTTTCCTTGAAGACCATAGTAAGAAAGGCACCCTGTTCATAGATTCTTTGTTCAGGTGACCGCCATATTGTCTTAATAAGTGAAATGAGATACATTATGCTTCATTTCCAATTTGAACAAATATAATTAAATGTACAATATGATAGGTGTGCTGAAACTATAGTTTGTATGTCTCGATGAGGGGCGGCTCTGAACCACTGGTGGTACATGCAGGACGGCCCTATCAGCAGCTTGTGACTGTCCCATCAGGTGAGGCAAGGCCTGTGATGGGGCAGTCACATATGTACCTCAGGCGGTTTGAGCTGGCAGGAGCGTGTCAAAGTTCTATGACCTTTTCTGATTTTATTAACTTAAAATATAATTCTATTTCTGAAAACTTGAGATTTTCTGATACCTAACTTAGGTATATCTTTCTCTAGAGTACGCCCAGCTTTTTGCTGCTCTGATTGCACGAACAGCAAAGGACATCGATGTTTTGATAGATTCCTTACCCAGTGAAGAATCTACAGCGGCTTTACAGGTAAAAATATCCCTTTCTTTGAGACTAACTAGTAGTAGAGAATTTTTAATTAATAGAGATAGGTTTGATATATTTTATTATATTAAAAGTTACTTTAAGGTTAAATTTGAAGATAGGAGTTTTGTTAATAACTAGTATAGTCTATTGAAGGTTATACTGAATATCTGTTTTTATATCTATCTGTATATCTATATCTTTCTTAAATTTTGAGATACGAGGAAACCTATCTACTTAGTTTGTCTGTTTTCCTAGCAAAGAATGAGAGGTTGGTGACGCATGCCTATAATCCCAGCACTTGGGAGGCTGAGGCAGGAAGAGTGCCATGAGTTTGAGGCCAGCCTGGACTACTTAGTGAGTTCAGGACCAGCCTGAACTACATAGCAAGACCCTGAATACTATGGAAGATAGTCTTGATTCTTTTTTGTTTTGGTACTGGGAATCGAACTCATGACCTCGAGCTTGCCAGGCAGGCACTGTGCCACTGAACTGTTTCTCTGCCTACCCCCTTTTGAGATTCCTGATTAAAAATCCATTTTTTGTCTAATTTATACAGGGAAAATTCTTAAATTACCTGAGTTTTAGAATTCGTGCTACTTAAAAGTATATTGCAGCACGCCTGTAATCCCAGCACTTGGGAGGCTGAGGCAGGAGAATTGTTGGGAGTTCAAGACCAGCCTGGGCTACAAAGTGAGCTCAAG
>NW_004955413.1:21904103-21936277 GCF_000276665.1 Chinchilla lanigera
AATAGTTTCAAAGTCATCCAGATTTAAAAATCAATAACTCTACTGCAGTTTCCTTCCTTTTCAACTCTAAAGATTTCAAAATTTGTGTCTCTTGAAGGCCGCCAGCTTATATAAGCTAGAAGAAGAAAACCATGAAGCAGCGACATGCCTGGAGGACGTGGTTTACCGAGGCGACATGCTTCTGGAAAAGATTCAGAGTGCGCTCGCTGACATCGCGCAATCCCAGCTGAAGACGAGGAGTGGTTCCCACAGCCAGGCTCTTCCAGACTCTTAGCACCAGAAACCTGGTGGTGAAGCCAAGGACTATTTCAGCACATTATGAATTCTGCATCAGATTTTGATACAAGCCTTACCAACAGTTATGGAAACATACACTATAATACTTGTTACCTTTTTAGCTATTTTAATAATCTTCTATTTTCACTCTTGATAAATAAGCTTACAAAATTGTGATTGAACCAGCTTTAAACCATCACTATGCGGTCATTTTTTTATCTGAACGAAATTATTAAGGCAGTTATTGCATTAATGTTCATAATATAATTCAGATACACTATGAAGTTCTGTCTTCTTTTTTCTTGCATGTTGGGGCTGGAACCCAGGGTCTAGCACAAGCTAGGCAGGCTGTTTGCCATAGAGTTACACTCCAGCCTCAAGTTCTGTCTTATTTTTGCAGTCCTGTTATAATTCAAAACATCCCTCAAGCTAGAGGTGTGGGATATTTTGGCTTACACTGGGTTTCCTTCAGACACCTCTTAGGAGGGAGCATTGTACAAATACGGAGCTTTGAGCAAGTTTCTCAAGCTGTTGCTTTTAAGAAACATCAGGAAGGTTAGTGTGGGTAGAGAGGAAGTCATTTATGCAAACCTTTTGTCTTCCAGAACCTCATATCTATTCTCGTTTATCTCTACTTTGCTTTTGCTTAAAAATTACCTTGTCTTTAGAATTTTCATGCTATTGTGAGAATTTTTCTTTATCCTGAACTTTTAAAAAACTTTATTCTCTTGTTTCTTTTTGTGTTATTGGGGATTGAACCCGGGGCCTTTGCCCCAGCCCTTTTTTTATTTTGAGGCAGGGTCTTAAGTCACTGAGTTGCCCAGGCTGGGTTCAAACTTGTGATCCTTCTGCCTCAGCCTGCCAGAGTATTGGGATTATGGGCGTGTGCCACTACACTCAGTTAAATACTCCTTTAACTGCTTTTCTCTGTCCTTCCTCATTTGCTTGTTATCACAGTGAAGTATGTTTCCTGAATCATCAGTTCCTTCTCATTGTCTTTTAAGACTGTTTTCTGATCTCACTAACCTCTCAAACTTTTTGCTGTATTCTAATGAAACCAGAACATACTTCCGTTACATCAACCACTTCTGTACTGAGTTCTCCAGTCCTCTCAGTTTTATTGCTAACAGTTGTGTCCGCTTCATCACCTATACTCATCCAACTCGTGGGTCTCTCCGCTTATCTCCACTGGAAAGCTCAAGTTGCACACCATCATTGGTTCTCTCTCCTAAAGTGCTTTTCTCATAATATTCGGAGCTACTCTTGCCAGTCTGCTGTTTAGTGTTTACGTCTCTGAAGAACCGTAAAAAAGAGCAGAGCACTGGGAACCGAAGGCAAGAGGATCACAAGTTTGAGCCCAACCTGGGCAGCTTAGTGATTTCACAAGACTGTCTCAAAACACAAAATTTAATAAAAGGGCTGAGGATGTAGGTCATTGAAAAGGCCCTGGGTTCAGCCCTCAATACCTCAATACCAGAAAAACTAGCAAAAAAGAACAGTAGAGCATTTTGTGTATTGTTTCCTTCATAAACCACCCTGCAGTCCTTGAGATTGTTGCAAAGTTCAGGAGCACCGGCTTTAGCTACAAAAGTTGCAGCAGTTTGTTGGCTAGGCTTATATTTTTGAACTTTTACATTTTTTAACACGTACTGTCATTGAAGTTTAAGAACACTTTGCTATCACAGCTGTTTGGCCTAAATCTGTACCTTTCATTGGAGTAGTTATTGGAGCCGAGCATATTGGATCAGAGAACTGTGTTTAGAAGTATAGAAGGTGTAACAAAAGATCCAGAAAGGTACTAAAGAGAAGGAAAAATCACTGTCCGCTAGATTCAAGGAAGGCTTAATCCAGAGAAATCCAAAACCTAGGAAGGGGGAACATTTCCCACCGTGGTTGTTGAAGCTGGGTCCCAACGCAGTAAAACAAATCCCCATTGCCTTTTTTTTTAAACTCTATTCACTGCTTTGCATGAGTGTAGCCACTGTTGGTAGGAGCGTGCAGCATCGCTGGGGACCAGGTCTCAGCGGTGTAGCTGGAGGACTGAGTGAGCCCCAGAGAACTAGGAAGTACCGGCAGGTTGAGAGGCAGGAACTTGGGTGAGTGAATCCTTAAAGCTGCTTATGAGCACCTCCACCCTCAGGCCACATGCGTGTGGCTGTACTCTAAACAGCATACAAAAATTGTGAGGAATGAGGGGAGAGGCAGCTGGCTCTGGGTGGCGCACGCAGGAGACATCTGAATAGTATGATAAAGGTTTTGAAAGTTGCACTTAAACCCAGAAACACAACCCACCTTGCAGTGCTTAAAATTTGTGGCCTGAACCCAACATAGGTGATTGCCTGCTAAAACCAACAAAGAGTTTAAATTGTGTGTAGGATAAAACAAGACCCAGAAGTTCATATATTCAAACTGTCCGGAATATAATCCAAAGTTGCTTGGCATACAAATAACTGGAAAAAAAATCTCAGAATTAGCAAGCATAGGAAAAGACAACTGGCCAATGTCACAGACCCAGATTATGAACAGACTTCCCCGCCCCCCCCCAACAGATTTTTTTGTTGTTTTTTTGAGATAGCCTCACTATGTAGTTCAGGCTGGCCTTGAACTCACTATGTAGCCCAGGCTGACCTCGAACTCACAGTGATCCTCCTGTAGGGAAATAATGATTAAAAGACAGGCATATTTCTCACCAGAAACTGAAGGTCAGGAAGCCAGAAGATAGGGCATGTTACGCGGATGGGGCACAGGTCTCAAATAGTTAACCTGGAGTAAACTAAGTCGGGTTTAAGGCAGTTAACGTCCCAAAGGGCACCAGTAGTTAACTTAAGCCAGCCACCATCCCGGCCTAATGGGATGCAAGGGGCAAAGAACAGGTCCTTAACTGGATGAGAAACCCTGCAAGAAGTGAACTGCAAGCTAAGCAGCTTGCTTTCTATTCATGGAAGGGCTCCCTGCACCCAGGAGCACCCCTGCTTCCTGTCAGGTATGCTAGTCCCCAGAACTATAAAGGCCAATGGACCTGAACATCCAAGGTTTTACCCCTCCTCAGCAAGAGGGGAGCTCTTTCTCTTTTACTCTTTCGAATAAACACATTTGGCCTCTCCCCACCACTTGCTGCTTGCTGTTTTGTTGGCTTCAGTCTTGGTTGCCCCCAAACAAGGACCCACTAGCTAGAGGGAGCTGCTCATAGTCAAAGGTAGGAGAACATTTAAGGGATAAAAAAAAAAGCAAAACTTGAGCTGGGCGTGGTGGCACCTACCTGTAATCCAAGCACTTGGGAGGACTGTTGTGAGTTCAAGGCCAGCCTGGTCTACAAAGTGAGCTCAAGCTCAGCCTGAACTGCAGAGTGCAACCCTGTCTCAAAAAGACCAAAAAAAAAAAAAAAAGCAAAATTTGTCAACTCAGAAACATCCAGGAATAATGAAGGTGAAATCAAGACATTTTTTTCAGATGAAGGAAAACCAACAATTCATTACCAGCTGACCTGCTCTAAAAGAACTGTGAAAGCAGCTTTTCAGATGGAAGGGAAATGGGACAGCAGGAGGAGCAGGAATGAAGAATGCATGACTTCTCGAGGGTTTAAAAATTAACCTTGAATGGTTGATAGAAAAAAATTTGCATCATTTCATATGATTCTCAGTCTATGTAAAGACAAGAGAATTAAGTTAATCTAAATGGTAAGATTTTTTTAAAATTTTATTTTTAGAGTTAAACAAAACCTGTTAACAAACACACAGACATAAACAAAACAACATAAAAACAATACAGAATTTCAGATGGTGAAAAATTAATAATGGTTCTTGTATGTTGCTATCTCCATATTGGTTACTCAGATAAACAAATACAGACATGCAAGAGTGATCAAACAATTCAGTATCAATGGTTCCTTTCAAGAAAGCAATAGAAATTAATAGTACAATTACGCCAGCCATCTTACATATATATATATTTTCCCCTTTCTTCTTTATTTTCTCCTTTACCTCATCCCAGTCTTTCTTTCCTTTTGAGCAGTTTCTCTTTCTCACTATTGTACCTTTTAAATTTCATTTACTCTTTCAGGTTCTTATTCTAGGGAGGCAATGCAATGTTTACATATGTGAGTCTTATTTATTTCACTTACGAGTATGGTCTCTAGTGGCGACTATTTACGTGTAAAAGCCTCGCGTTTATCTTTCTTTATAGCTTTCCAAGATAGCTGAGAAATATTCCATTATACAAAAATACCACAGCTTTTTTATCCTAAATGGTAAGATTTCTACATACCACTTTGATTCACTTTCTGGTGCTGAGGATTGAACCTAAGGCCTTGCACATGTTGTGTGTCTCCTACCACTGAGCACGTATTTTTTTAAACGGTAAAAAATATTAATACTCGTGGACTATGAGTATTTGTTTAATCCTTAGAGCAATGACTTAAAAATACAAGATTTTTTTTTAAAAAAAGGATCTAGTAACGCAACAGGACAGTAAAAAATGAACACAGAGAAGAGAGAAACAAAATAGACAAATGATAAGATAGCAGCTCTAAATTCTGTTCCAACAGCCCAATAATTATGTTAAACGTAAATGTTGTAAACCAGTCTAAATCTAGAAGTTAGAGAATGCCTAGCGTTCTCTTTTGTGGTACCTAAAGTCTAGCCTTTAGTCACAAGAACTAATATTGCTGTTTTGTTTTTCCTTATATAAGTCAAGTTTAATAGCTTAGGGGGCACCATGATGGATGAACCAACTCCAAGATTTCTGTAGGTGAAACCACCTTGATTACTGCCCTGGCCTGGATGCCAGTGATAGTACCCAGACTGTCTTCATCTCCGGAAGCTCCATTCTCCTTGTCTTTTGTCTGTCTATTCCCATCATCCCCACTGATGTGTGGGTTTTTGTAGCAGTCCTGGGGATGGACCGCAAGTTCAATGGATTGCTACACAAGTTCCCTACCACTGCATTACTCTCCCAGCCCTTTTTATTTTCTGCAACAGGATCTCAGTAAGTTGCTTAGGCTGGCCTGGAACTTGTGATCCTCCTGCCTCAGGCTCCCAAGTAGCTGAGATTACACTTGTATACCACCAAGCCCAACCGTCTCCTTGGATTTTAAGAAGCCAGTTTCAAAGAGAACATCATTTACTACCCTTCCTGATCTGCCCAAAATGCTGTTAGGTCTTTCCAAGATAATATGAGTCCCTCCACCAGTGCTTTTAACAAACCTCAGGAAGAGAGTGTTTTCTGAATCCATCCGGAAGATGTAGGGTGTAAGTCATACAAATGAATTCACTCCATTTCTGCCTCTTTGAGTCTTTGGATGCCCTTCTCTGAATATCAAAGAGTTATGGACATCTCACTTGCATTTAAGTCAACCTTGTGTCTGGATTTGGTTAACTGAGTAAACTGCTTGTGATAATTTCAGTAACTTTTACCATGATCATTTAATACAGCAATGGGGACATTAATGTCTTTTAGTCCGGTGAGATCAGAAAAAAAATTTCAGGTTTCCACCCTAAATGTTCTGTGTCACTGCTACACCACTTCAGGTACTGAAATTACCAGTGAGGTAAACTCAGTGGAATACAGCTATGAAAAGAGTGCTGTTGTAAATATTACAGGAATAAGGGATTTGGTCAGTGAATTAGCACTTACACAGAGTGTGGGCGGAGCCAGGGAAGGGACGGACTAAACGGAAGAGCAAAAGTATTTACTATCGCTGTCACCCTGAAGAGGTGGATGACTCGGAGCCTGTGAGAAAGTGTGAGACGCTGTCCGTGCCGCCGCCAGAGTGGGAATGTGAGGGAAGCCCAGAAGACCCTCACGCAAGCGACTGCTCCTAGGAAGTAGCAGGACACCGCTATCCGTACAGGAGGGCATCACTACCTCTTCATTAGCCAAGTGCGTAGTGGTGAGAAATTGAAAAGATAAGCTAGACGAGAGGAAGGAGAACAAGCTGACCTACCTCTCACCTTTGTGTCTTATCTTATTTTGAAGCCCACGGCAGTCCGGCAGTACTAACTGCTGCTTCATTGTCACCTCCTGGGGTTTTTTGTCTTTTTGAGACAGTGTCTCGCTATGCAGTTCAGGCTGACCTTGAGCTCCCTTTGTAGCCCAGGCTGGTTGGTCTTGAACTTGCAATAATCTCCTGCCTCAGCCTCCCCAGTGCTGGGATTCCAGGCGTGCACCACCATGCCTGGTTTATCGCCACCTTCTAGATGTCACATGATTTTCTTTCAGTTGGCCCACTTCAACCTGGAGCCATGCAGGAAAGAGTCTTGGTAACAGGAAAAATACATAATGCTCCCAAATATATGTGTATTAGTGTGGGTACTGTATTTACATTTACAGTTATCTTTTTGTGTGTGTGTGTATGTGTGTGGTACTAGGGATGGAACTCAGTGCCTCACACACACTACTCAAGTATTTAACCACTGAGCTATGTCCCAAGCTGTTTATTTTTTATTCTGATGCAGGGTCTGGCTAAGTTGCCCAGGCTGTGATCTTCTTGCCTCAGCTTCCCAAGTGGCTGAAATTGCAATTGTGCACCACCATGCCAAGCAGACGTAGTTCAATGAGCTCTGCTCAAGGCTCAGGTAAGCACTTCTTTCCTTGAGGGTAACAGCTGAAATTTAGTCTGCACTATCCTGGAGAATCTCACATTTTGTCCCCTCGCTTTCCTCATGATTTTCCGCGTGAGTTGACTGTGCTCTCCGCTTATAATTAACCACACCAGTGAGAAGCAGCACCCGAATTCAACTTGTGGTCCGGGCAAGGTAACCAGTAAGAGAGGGGAGGTAAATGTAACTGTGGCCAGGGCCTTTCGTGTGGAGCTGATGAGCTGTGATCATGTTTTCATCGTCTGAAGGTATTACTGGAGTAGACAGGCTCTCCTCTAGCACATGTTCTGCTCCATTACAAAATGTGGGTATTGTACCACGGAATCAAATGACATGAAGTTCTGGGTATAAGTTGATCTTAGATTAGTATTTGGTGTTAATGACTCTCATAGCTAAAATAATCCTGCAAAGAACTATGGATTCAAATTGAAGAGTTAGCCTCACTTGCTAAGTATTCATTTTTTAGTTCACCCACCAATTATAAAAAAAAATTCTTGTTAAAATTTAAGTAGAAAATTTCCATCTTTATAACTGTGAATTTAGTGTTACACGAATAGTATATCAATAAAACTTATCCAAAATATAAAAAAATAAAGAATCAGGTTGTGGGTTATAGCTCTGTGTTACAGTGCTTGCTTAGCATGTGTAAGGCCTTGGGTTCAGTCTCCAGCACTGCATATCTACATATATGTATATTGCAATGATATCAATCCCAGAGGGATTAAAAATCACCTTGGTGAGTAAATATCTGAGAAGACAGAAATCTTGCACCACAAGAGGGCAGTTTGACCTGGAACTCTGGTTGTGCTGGGTAAGATGTTTTGTGACCCAGAGGGATCCCTGGGGACTTGCTGGGCTGGTAGCAGTTGTCAAAAAGATTCCCCTGGAATTCACTCAAAGCTAATGTTCCAGTTGGAATCTGAACTAATATCTTCCTGGAATCAGTTACTTAAGTGTGACGACCGAATATTGTTCATTTTGTCCATGGGAGAGTGCTGGCGAGGCCCTGGGTTTCCTCCCCTGTCCAATCTCTGCTCCCAAATCCTATCTCATTCTTCATAAAACTCTATTTTGCAGGGATCTGTCTTAGAATGTATAACAATATATCAGGATGACACTGTATCTGTACATTTATAAAAAAATAAATATGTATATAAAGAATATCAGCTCAACATTTGCTTTTTTATTCATTTTTTATTAGTGCATCTTTGCAGTATGTAATGATCACATTCATCTGGAGGATCTGTACACACACATGACATATTTTAATTCTTTTTTTGTTCCCTTCCTCTCCCCTCCTTCCAGTACTTTTTTCCCTCCTCATTTACAAAAGCTGCATCTCCATTTTCCCTTCAATTTTTTCCTTTAAGTCCAGTTTTCATTCCCTCCTTCCCTCTCCACCATCCCCCTCCCATTTGAACAAGTCCTTCCTGTTTCCTGATGTCTGTCTTCCCTTATGCTCCTTATTTACCCTTGAGGTTTCTCACGTAAGATGTGGGGGAAGAGAAGCAAGCTAACAGGGATTTAAAGGAAGAGGGGAATGGAAGAAAGAAATGGAAATAAAGCTTTTGTAAACAGAGAGGGTAAGAAGGGTGGAAGGGAGAGGAGAGGAATGGGTAAAAAAAGAATTAAGTACATTATCTACAGGATAATTCCCTATGATGAATCTGATCAGATGTATGACAAATATGTGCTAGTAAAATAAGAAAATTAAACAATGATTCTGGTTTCAAGGTGCATCCACCGCCCTAGAAATGCCTCTAGTTTAGCCTTCTTTATGGCAGAGTAGTACTCCATTGTGTATAAATACCACATTTTCTTTATCCATTCATTTGTGGATGGGCATATGGGCTGTTCGCAAGATTTGGCTAAATTGTGCTGCTATTTTTATAGCAACACATATATTACATTTAGATGCTGGTGGTGCAAAAGCAATAGTAGGTAAAATTGCTGAAGCCTTAGCATTAATCAAGTTACTGAAATCAAACTGGTCATATTTATTTTTTTGTCTTTTTGAGACAAGGTCTTGCTAAGCAGTTCAGGCTGGCCTTGAGCTCACTTTGTAGCCCAGGCTGATCTCAAACTCACAACGATCCTCCTGCCTCAGCCTCCCAAGTGCTGGAATTACAGGCATGTGCCACCACACCTGGCTTCTGGTCATATTTTTTGCTATCACATTTGGGCTGTTTGCATTTCCTAATAAACGATGTCATACAGAATGCTATAGTTATATAAATGTTAATATGTTTTCTGGGGAGAAATGCCATGTTTGCATATTTCAGTGTCTATTCAGGACAATAGAAACAACTTTGGGTATTTCTAACATGAGCCCCATCACCCCTGTATTGGGGATTAAACCTAGGGATGTGCTACTGATACTATGGAGCGGACCCAACAGATGGATTCCAGGCTTTTGTATATGGCAAGGACGGAATCACAAGTGTACCTCCAGTGGTGACTGCCTTGACAATGACGTCCTGTCTTAAATGTCTGCCCAAAAGTTTGCTGTCTGGACTTTAGCATAGTTAATCCTAAGAAATCCTGCTGTCACTGAGAAGCAACAACATCTCACTGTTTACCGTCAAAGTTAGAGAATATAAGATTAATTTTCAAGCTGTCTATCCTAAAAACAGCCTAACATAGTCAAAGCTGGAGAAAGATCTGCCCACTGTCAAAATGAAATGGGCTAGCAGGGACTAGAGAAATGCACCCAGGACTGGACACTTCTGAAGTCTCTCAGCTGCATGGGGACAAAGGTCCCTGCTTAGCCTCCTCGAGGCTGGCCTTCTGTGAGGAATTTGGCTCCAGGTCTGTTTTGCTGTTACAGAGGCTGGAATTCTCAGTGCTGTTTAAAATTCAGCACAATATGTATGGTTTAATTCTGACAACATAAGCCCAGTTCAGTGGTGAGAGGGGAATTCAGCCAGGCAAAGGAACAGGGACAGAACAAAGGACCAGCGGGAGGAAGACGTATGTATTTACACCATGCAGCACATAGTTCAGAGCTAATTCGGACTAATTACACTAATCAGCAGCAACTGCAGAAAAATGATATCACTGCACTGAAGAGATTATTTGTGCTGGATTTCATTGAAAGTTTATCTAGGGGAAGAACTGGTTTCCATAATACCTTAGCTACATCCCTTCTTTATCACCAAAGAGGACCATTCGAGATCTTCACCATGCTGCTAATTGGACCCAGGTGTGGTTACTTCTTCGCCACATACCTGAGCAGGGGGAGGAGTCTGGGGAGGATGGGAGGGAGTTCCAGCCAGGGAGACCACCCCTGCACGCAGGACCACTATCCTCACAATCACAAGGTCCAGCAAAAAAACAGGAAAGCAGAGAGACAGGAGTCAGCTAAAGAACTCTAAATGAGGGGCTGGGGATTTAGCTCAGCGGCAAAGCGCCTGCCTGGCAAGCGCAAGGTCGTGAGTTCGGTTCCCGGTACCGGAGAAAAAAACAAAAAAAAAAAAACAAAAAAAAAAGAACTCTAAATGAATCAGACGTAAGTAAAATGATCAGTCTGGTTTCTCTCCTACCGGGCTGAAAGGGTCTGTGTGATTACATGGCAGACACCGCAGAGACAGATTGGAGAATCCTCAGGTTGTTACTGCTCGGTGTCACCATGTGAGGATTTTCTTTATAAAGTGAAGACAGTGGGAACACCGTACTCTGAACACCAACCTAGATTTATCCCGTCAGAGGCCTTAAAAGTGAGAGAAAACACAACCTAAGAACTGACCAGCTGAAACCAACGTATCTAAGACACTGCAGAAGGCATCCAAGCAAATATTTTTAGAAAGATGCTTTAAAAAAAAACTATTCCTTTTTTAAAAAGGAAAATGATTCATTCATTCCTTCCTTCATTCCTTCATCCAATACAGTATTTATTGTCTACTGAGTGCCGGGAACGTGGAGAGGTAAGCTGGGTCCTTGTCTGTTCTTGTGTCCTTCACAGCCGATGAGAGGGAGAGACACATACCCTTCCTTATGTGCCCATCTTTGTCTGACTTCTGTCTTTCTTAACTGTAGTATTTGAGGCAGCAGCTACAACAATAGTTACCATTTACTATTACTTACCAAGTGCTTTACAAGGTAATGTGTTTTAGATCGTTACAACCACCAAGCCTGAGAGGATGCACACAAGGGGACCTCGGGCAAATTAGACATAGGTACTTCTGCCCGGTAGATGCTGCCCAGCCATGGCGACCCCATGTGGGATGTCAGTTCTTCTCACCTCCTCCACTCGGCGGCGTTGTGCAGTTCCCTGGCTGCACAACCGCACCTGGCAGCCCGTGAAGGACCTAGTGAAGGTGCAATCAGCCTTGTTTTGCAAAAGAACTTAGATTTAGAAATGGTAAGTAACTTTTCCAAAGACGCATACTCAGTGAGTGGCCGAGCTTTAACTCAATGCTTCATTGGTTGTTTCTGAAACCCCACTGCTCCCTTTGTCAGCGTTTATTTTTTATTAGTACATTAGTTAATTTCTCACCCTCCAGACTGTATAGGTCTTAGGAAGACCAGGAGATAGACGAACAATAGGGATCTAGGAAGGAGGCCCGAGAGAGCCAAAACCCGAGAGAGCCACATGGGCAGTGGAAACACTGAAACAGCAGGGGAAAGAGGCTCCCTGAAGTGTGCCGTGGGGCAGGGCAGCAGGGGAAGTTTGTCCTTTTGACATCAGAGGCCTAGCTTAAAAAACAGCAACTCATTGTTTCAAAGGAAAAGGGCCTGCATAAACTGAGAGGAGCCCAGGAAGCTGGGGGTGTGAGGGAAGTCTGCTCTCCTTGACATCAACAGCCTCGCTGAAAGCAGCAACTGCATTGTTTCATTGCCTCATTTTCCCATGCCCACCAAAATAGCCCAACAAGGCGTACATAAACCCCTGAACCTCGACCCACCTCGGCATCCTCCCGCGGAACCCCTCTCCGCTAGCGAGAATTTTTCTTTGCTCTTCCTAATAAACTGTACTCAGTTCCTTACCCACTGCTGTGTCCCTGGACTTTATTCTTCATTATCCTCAGGACAAGAGCCCAGGAAGAGAAGAAAACTGGCCACATGAGGAAGGCATCTTCAGTACATGTCGCCTCTTACTCATCAATATGTATGCTCCAAACAGAGGGCCAGTACCGTTTTCATGGAATGTCCAGATGGAAGGGCAGAAAGGGGAGAACTGACACGTGCTGGAGCACTCCCATGACCCTATGCTGTTGTCATTCCGCGTGAATGAGAACTTTGTCCATCCCCCGTTGTGACTAGTATGGAACAGAATATAATCCCCAGATCACTAACCATGTCCTACATACTCCAGGCCATGTGAATCTTCTGTACTGAAGAAAGGGAGGATGCTGTTTTACTCTCCTTCCCTCCCTTACTCCCTCCCTCCCTTCTGCCCCCACCCCTTCCAGGGATGCTCCAGCTCACCTGCTGCAGCCAGTGCTACCCCTGGTATTTGCAGTCCACAACCACCTGCCCACTGGTATTTGCAGACACATCACGATAACCCAGTGAGAACCCTGCCCCTGTAACCCGGCCTTTCTGAGGGTGGCTCTAAGTCTCTGCCACAAAACTTGGAGGTGCGATGTCAGTTTTTATTTACTATCTCGGCTGGTGGGGAGGTGCACAGTTTTGGGAGGCTTCCACTTGACCTTGTCTACTACAATTGTTCTTACTTTAAAAAAAATGAAACTGTTGGCCTCACAATATTGTAGTTAATGAATGTGGTGACTTGAAGAACTAGCGGTTTCAGTCTCTAAACATCTGTAACACTCTGAGGTCCGCCCAGCTCATCCTGTCAACACCCCCTGTTCTTTACTTGTATTCCAGCTGTTCACTCCAGCTGCTCCCTCTCCAATGCTGCTTTTTTTTTTTCCCTGCCCTAAGGCTTCTTTGCTATAGCAGTGCCACACCTACTGAAACTTTTAAAATCCCTTCTGTCAAACGTGCAAACATGGAAATAGGATACTGTTTTATTCTCTCTCTCCCTCCCTTTCTTCCTCCCCCTCTCTCTTTCTCTCTCCTTCCAAGGATGCTCTATCCTCAGCCTTTCTAAAATTTTATTTTATTTTATTTTTTATTTTGACACTAAATTGCCCAGGCTGGCCTTGAACTCGTGATCCTCCTGCCTCAGCCTCGCATGTAGCTAGTAATACAGGTGTATGCCACCTTACCTTGAGCTATCTGGCTCTTGACAGGATTGTGGTATTTAGCTTCATAACACACCTTCAATTTTGCTTTCTTTCCGGCCCGATTTTACTTTTCGATGTCTCCACCCCTGTTCCCTGAGGTTGCTTCCCAGAATTAAGAAATATCTTGCAAACTCTTGTTTTATAATCTGTTTCATGAGCTTGGTATGAAACTAAAAGATTTATACACATCAAAGCCAGGTGTGGAGGTACATATCTGTAATCTCAGCATTCAAGAGGCCGAGGCAGGATTGCTGTAAGTTCAAGGCCAGCCTGAAATGCACAGTGAGACCCTGTCTCAAAAAAAAAAGAAAAGAAAATATGAAAGTACATGTAGTCACTTTTAAGAAAAACTCACATGAGATCCATTAACCAGTTATAAGTTTTCTAGGCAGTTGTCTATGCATATACATTTTTTAAAAAATGAGACTATGAGAAGGTAATATGCTATTTTTGACAACCCTTAGGCTGTAACTACTTATTAGATCCTTCTTGCATATCTCTGTCTTCCTGAGAAACCACCTTGAAGATACCACCATGTATTACAGCAGCCATTGATATTTTCCTACTAATCTATCCATAACTGTGTAAAGTTTGTAATGTTCCTATCCTATTTCATAATGTATGTTTATTATTATGTGTTTCCTACAACAACCATTGAGAATAGTTAATGATTATTCAATAGGTCACTCATGTATAGCTCTATTTATTTTCTTTAGAAGCCACTTTGAAGATACCAAAGTATAGTACAACAACTCTTGATAATCTCCTACCTCTTTTGTCTGTAACTCACTATTATTTGTCTATTTGTTTTCCTGAGAAACTATTTTGTAGATAACAATATGTAAAACGATAACCATTGATAATTTCCTACCATTTTGTCTGTAATTTGCTAAGTCCCCCCTATTACTATGTTATCCTTCTTTTACTCTTTAAAATAAAAAATAAATAAATAAATAAAAAATGAGACTAGACTTTTTTTAAAGTTTACTTGCATTTTATATATTGGAAACATCTCTCATGTGCCTCTTTGTAATTAAAAAAAAAGACTGCACGTGCTCAGCATTCTATCACACAGTCCCATCACAACAAGTTGGGTCATGCTCTTTTGTTATTCAATTTATTTCCTAGCTTTGTTTCTCATTACTTTAAAGGATGGCAGACGACAGCTATGGTCCTGCCCCTCCAGCCCTTTCTCCTAGGCGGTTCTCCCTCCCCCACACCTCTTACCCCACTGTCAGGAGCTGTCGTGTTTATTCACACACGTATGACCACATCTGTTAGGTCTGACTCGACCCAGACTCACATTTTTCCCTGGGATTTTTCTAAAAGGAGAGAGATCCTTCTCTAGAGATAAAGCTGTGGGATTTAGAAAATATGAGTTGTGTACAGGTAAGTTTCCATCTGGTAGGGAAAGCTGGTCGACAATGACCAAGAACAAGGGTAGCAGGTGGAGACAAGCAGAGATTCCAAGTGGAAAACGACCTGGAAGCCCTTCCGCCCCTGTTCCCACTGTCCCTGGGGCCCTGCAGCATCCGTTTCTCCCAGCGTTTGGTTTTTCACATCCTTTCTATCCTTTCTTTTTTTTTTTTTTTCTTCCTATCCTTTCTTTATAGGCTATTTTGGGCATAAGAATAATTTTGTCATCAAGGCGTATAAATATGGGTCTGTCAGACACACATTTATTCTTTAGAATATCTGTATTGATGAATTATTAATTTTAATTTAATGAGTTTTATTATATTACACAATGAGTTCTTGACAAGGAAAGAATCACAAAAATAAAGTATTGAGCTTTTAGTATTTATTGAGTGTTTATTAAAAAAGCATCAAAAATTTCAACATCAACTGGGTTTGGGTATACAGGGTCTGAAAAAGAACATCAGAAATAAATTTTTATATGAACTACAATGAAAATACCAATAGCACTCTACAAAAAAAATGCTTGCCATCTCATGGATCTTGCTGTTTTTTATGAGGTTCTTATTATATTATACAGTGTGTATAATATAATAACAGGAACATAAAATATCAATAAAATAAACTATTAAATTCTTATTATGTATTGGGTGTTTAGAATAGACATCAACATTTTCCCATCAGCTGAGTACTTGCTAATAAAACCTAAAAGATAATATCAGAGATAAATTTCTATATGAACTACAATGAAAATACCAATAGAACGCTACCACAGAAACAAGGTTTACTTCCACTGTCACACCCAAGGCAGTCTTCACACATGAGAACTTCATGTTCCATGCGCATGTCTCGCTTACACTGACAGCACGTGTGCTTCCTTTCCTATGTGGCAGCCTTGTCACCTCTCTTCTCTTCCTGTTTTGACAAGAGCTTCCTACGATATTGTATAGCATTCACTTAGCAGGGAAATAAGATGTCCATAAAATACAATATCAGATGTGTAATGACAGCTTAGAATAGACATCAACATTTTCACATCAGCTACTTGCTTACAAAACCTCAAAGATAACATCAAAAATAAAAACCTATGTGAACAACAGAGTAAATGCTAGCAAGATCTACCACTGAAATGAGCTTTGCTTCCACTGTCACAGCCAAGGCTGCCTTCACACATGAAAACCACATGTTCTATATACAAATACCATTTACACTGGTAGCATGTATATTTCGTATCTTCTTGTAGGGCACAGTTGACATCTTTTTTGTTTTTCTGTTTTTGTAGTAGGTCTTTGTGGTGTTGCACCTGACTATTCACCTGTCAGCTCACCCGCGTGTGCCATAATTTTTTTGCATAGTTTCCTGGACAGAAACATTTTGTTTTTTCTCTGCTGTAAATGATCTCTTCTGAGCTCCAGTCCCAATCCTGTGAGAAAATTGCTCAGTGATATTTTGCACTTGTTATTTTCTTTGTAAACTATTTATGCCACACAAGTTTAGGATCCAGTAAAACAAAATCGTTGGTCAATGCTTTGCGTTTCAAGTGACATCAGGGTTGCTGCGTAACTCCTCAACGACATCTCCTCCCAGTTCGGCTTTGTCGTTGAAAGTTTCCACCTCAGTCTTCCATTTTGTGGAGGTTTCCCTATCGATATTTCCATCATGATAAAATGTTGACATCAGCAGTAACGGTTTGCTTTTCTTTGCCATATATGAGGCCAATGTTGTATCTCTCTGAAATTCAAAGCTTGTTCTGTACTCAGTTCCTTACCCACTGCTGTGTCCCTGGACTTTATTCTTCATTATCCTCTGTTTCAAAAGTGCAATATTTCACTTGGAATTTCTGCTTTGTTCCAGTGTACAGTTCCTGCGCTGGTCAACTTGTGCTCTGTTAGCAAATGTAACGTCAGTTGGAAGATGGTAAACCAGTTGTCCGATGTCACATTCTGATTAGTCAGGAGATGGGAGCAACCAGTCTGTTTACAACATCATTCAGTTTATTCCTGGACAAATAAGGACCTGGTGGCTGAGTTCCAGGATAAATGTCTAAATTGAAAGCATAATAAGTCATCTACAAGAGCATTTTATACCATATTTTGACTGATTACTTTTCCATGAGTTCTTTACATTCCTGTGATCACCATAAGAGATCTGTGCTAAGTACAGCAAAACTATAAATGCTTTCAGTTCAGCTAGTGAGGTGTCATAATAAATACATTTTTGAATAGGCCTATTGGTGCATACAGAACATTTCACTTGCATTTTAGCCTTTGTGTATTTCACAGCCTCTTGTGGCATTTCATCTGTTACAATTTCCAACCTTGAATGGCAGTGCTGGTATTCTGTCCAATACCTTTCACCCCTGCCAAGACATTTACTATATTTTGGGACCTAGTTCTAACATTGAATCACTTGATTTGGTTGCATGGCCATTTTGCAGCATTTGAACTACTCAAATATGTACTCACATTGCTGTTTTCTTTGTCATCTGAGTCAAGGAGGTCTGCATTCCCTGTGTCTGTATCAGTCCATTCTTGCTCCATTTCCCAAGTCACAGGAACTTTGGCTCACACGGCCAAGTTAAAGTCATCCTTGTCCTCGTCATCATATGCTCATACCACTCTTCCGTTATGAAAGCAGGTATTTTACCATAAAGGATCATCTTTATCATCTATGTGCGAGTAATCTGATGATTCAGTTTTCGCCTCCTCCAAAACTTGCAAATCTGATTTTTCATGTGCCATTGTATTGAACTGGGCTACTTCTAAGAGAAAAATCAAAAGAAAACTTTGTTTAAAAACAAATGCCAGAGTGGTGTGGGTCTACTGGATGCTCTGTGATGTTTGGGTAAACATACACAAAACCAGTTAGCTGGAGCATAAAGGTGGGTCCCAATCCCTTTTCATTACTTTTGCACACATGCACAAACCTTGCTATTCATCATACCAAGTGGGTAAGCAAATAGATTGTTTCCTGTATCCCTCAGGGAAGGGTCCTGAGATGCACAGCTGGCTATTATTACACTAAAGTTCAAATTTCCAGTAGAAACATAAGGAATGGACCTGCTGAACTCAGTCTTATGTTCCAAAGGTGTTGTTTTAATTTGCATTTCTTAAATGGTCAGTGATGTTTAACATTTTTTCATGTATTTATTGGCCATTTGAACTTCTTTCTCTGAGAAACATCTATATATTTCAGGTGCCAATTTTTTATTTGGGTCTTTAAATTTGGGAGGTCTAATTTTTTTGAGCTCTTTATATATTCTAGATCTAGTCCTTTGTCTGAGGAGTAGCTGGCAAAATTTTTTTCTCATTCTGTAGGTTATCTTTCCACTCTGTTGGTGGTTTCCTTTGCTGTGCAGAAAGGAAACTTTTTAGTTTGATGTGATCCTGTAGGGCACATTTATAGAATTGCAGACCTGTCAGCATATTATAGCAAAAGTTAGAAATCAATTAGAGGCCTGTGACCACAGGCTCCTGCTGCTTGTCATGTAGCTAGCTGACTGCATTTATTTAACCTTGACTGTCTAGGCCCAGACGTTTCCCCTTAACAATGTGTGGGCTCAAACTGACTGTGTCTGGCTTGTGTTTTAAAAATATGCAGTGATTCCAACTTGCTTCAAGGACTTCAAGAACATCACGTGAGGAAGGCTGGCCAGTCAAGGACATTTTCAACTCTACCTACTCTTCTCAGACCCCCTCCCTCCCAGAATGTTCCTGTACAATTTTGCCTGACAATGTAAGACCTAATTCTTATGTTACATGTAATGAATCATGTAATAACCTGCTATCGGCTTTGTACTCCCCACTTGCAAATCATATTTAAACTGAATTCAGACCTGACTCTGGGCTGGTGATTTGAACCTCTGGGCTCCCCAGCCCGCTAACATACTAAAAGTTGCCTTCTAACTCCTGGGTGCAAAGAGTCTTCCATTTGGTTTGATATTGGTTTTCTGCAAGAATCCTATTGTTGATCCTTGGCATTATTTCTTGTGCAATGCAGGTTCTGTTCAGAAAGTCTTTGCCTACACCTGTATCTTCAAGAGAAATGTCAGGAAAGCCACTGAGTGAAGCATCCAGTAAAGTTCTTAAAAGGGGAGTTGCTCATCTGTTGTTTACTGATTTGTCCTTTTTTCTTCTGGATTGCTAAGATGCAGCAGCTATATAGTGATCTTAGGGCAACATTGAGGTTAAAACCCAACACTAGGGACAGAACTAGAGATAGAGACAGGCGACCCACGAACACTGATTACATCACAGAGCAATTGTACACTCCTGGTGGATCTTATATGAAGGGAAACAAATGTTCAACTTGTGGAAGCTAATTACTTGGGTTGGCTACTTTATGTGTTTGACTTCAATCCTAGCTAAAACAGTCCATGTTCATGTGCCATTATCAAAACGTCAGATCCATTGTCAGATTCAACCATCTCTCCCCAAGCAGTGTAGATCAAGTATCAAGAGAAGACAGAGTTGCAAATAACTAGGAAAGACCCAGTTGGATAGGTAACCGCTAGCAGGGAAGTCTAGAGACAGGCCTGGTCAAAGACCTGGTTGTGAAATCTGGAAACCTAACCTTTCTTCCACCTTGAGAGATGTATATCATAAAGTCAAATCACAATGGATGCAAGATGACCTGGGGTGACCTGCTGCATTTTATTGTCCCAACCTGAGACTAGGCCTGGCTTCAGAAATGGAGATTTTGTTTTTAATCCAGCGCCATGCTGCCTCTTAGATGTCAACTGCCACCTAACAAACTTGTAGTGCACTGCGACAAAACTCTTACAAATTTACAGGAAGTCCGGTAAGAGATTCTAGGTGACTCTATAGAACCTTGAGTACTGAATTTGAAGATAAGATTCTAGACATACATAATGATCACATTCATCATGGGGAATTTGTACCTGTGCATGATATATCTTGCTTCTTCTTTGTTTCTCATTCCTCTCCCCTTCCTTCAGCGACCCTCCCTCCCCCATTTGTAAAAGCTTTGTTTCCATTTTTTCTTTTACTTTTTTTCCTTGTCCCTTCTTTCACCCCACCCCCCCCTTGTCCCCCTTCTCGTTTGAACATTTTCTTCCCATTGCTCAGTATCTATTATACATTTTGGTCCTTATTTTGGTCATTGTTAATTTACATTTATAAAATATATTACAGAAATTATCTCTCTTTATTTTTTCAATACCCTGTAAAGGAAGTAAGACAAGTCATATTATTCCTTTATCCTAGTGAGTTTCCTCACTGGGATAAAATGGCAAACACCTGTAACTTAAAGGAAGAGAGGTTTATTTTGGCTTACATTTTAGAATTTTCAGTTCTCGTATGGTCAGTGGCATGGTGGATGGGACTAGATGAAGGGAAATTTCTCACATGGAAACCAAGAAGCAAGGGAGGAGCTGGGAAGGAAGATACACCCACGGTGACCTGCCTCTTCTGACCAGGCCCCACTTTCTAACTGCAAGTTGGCTATATTGCCCCTATAATCCAATCACCCTCCAAAGGTCTTGCCAATGATCAAATGAGGCTTTAGGGGGACATCTAGATATAAACCATAACATTCTGCCCCAGGCCTCTAAAGACTTATGCATATCTCTTTATGAAAATTGCATTTAGTTCATCTCTGTTGCCAAATTCCTAACAGTTTCAGCATTCCTGAAAATCCCAAGTCCAAAGTCTCCTCTCAGACTTAGGGCCAACTTTGCAGGCCACAACTTTACCAGATCTTCCCTTCTGGCTAAACTCAAAACTTTTGAAGTCATTCAGCTGTGCCATTTGTTTCTGATTCTCAAAGTAAAGCTGGCAAAAAGCCCCTCAAAGCACCCATGCCACAGCCTCAACAGTAGGCTTCCTGGAAATTTCCTCTGCCAAATTAACTAGTCTGCTGTCCTTAGTCTTGGTCTCCCACAAAGCCTCAAGATAAAATGTAGATAAATTTTTTGACAGAAATGATACATGTAGGCTGGAGTCCAACTGCTGATGGAGTCCTTGCAGTAAGCCCCTATAAATATCAAAAAGAAGTTAAATGCTACT
This sequence comes from Chinchilla lanigera, assembly GCF_000276665.1. Lineage (NCBI taxonomy): Eukaryota > Metazoa > Chordata > Mammalia > Rodentia > Chinchillidae > Chinchilla > Chinchilla lanigera. The sequence goes on from NW_004955413.1 coordinate 21,924,609, forward strand.
GACATACAATGGTGCAGGATAAACATTCTCATTCCAATAGAGAAAAATAGGAGTATAGAAAAAAATGGCATCAGAACAAGGCAAACTTTAAATCCTGTAGCTCCATGTCTAGCACCTGGGGCAAGTTGTGGCAAGGAGTTGTAAACTCCCAAAGGACTTGGGCAACCTTGCCCTTAAGGCATTGCTGGTGGTAGTAACCCTCATAGCTTCTGCCTTGTGCTGACTCTGCTCACTTCTTGTGGCTTTCTTTAGACATTCTACATTCCTGGCTTCCCCAGATTTCTGCGTTTTCCATTTCACTATTGGTTTCACCCTCACAGTTTCACACACTGCCCTCCAAGAGGCACACTATCAAGCCTCCCAGTCCTTCTTGTGAAATGTGGGTGGAAGTCTCCATGACCTTACAACTCTTTCATTCTGAATGCCTGTAAAACAAGCACACATGGAGGATGCCAAGGCCTGCTGCAGGTTCCGACAGTATCCAGCCCATTTTACATCGTGGCTTCAGGGGTATCTGAGTGTCTAGATGGCTGAGGAATATGTATCTTAGGCAGCCTTTCTCAAGCAGAGTGCTTTGGGGTGTCTTCTCAAAGCAAAGCCTTTCACTTTTCTACTCTTGAGTCTTACAAAGTGTGGAGTCTTTCAGATTTATATTATCTGATGTAAAATATTCAACTTTTTCCCAGCTTCTACTTAGAGATTTTTTAAAATAACTTTTTTACTTTATGAAAAAATAAAATAAAATTTCATAACAAAATAATAAGAATAATAATAGTAAATACACTGTGTATTATCTTCAAAGTAGTTACTCAGAGTACAAGACATAGACAAAAAGATTCTCTCTTACAAAGTAGAAGCAGATAATGGCACAAAACTTTATTTTCAATGAACTAAAAGAAACTACTATTATAAATGAAGCATGAAAGTTTGAATAATTCCTCAAATTACCTATTCAATTGTTTCAAAAATATTTTAATATATAAGTTCTTTTTAGTGCTAACCTTTTTAGCAACCAAGCTCTTTGCTCCAACTTTGCAGGCCACAACTTTACCAGATCTTCCCTTCTGGCTAAACTCAAAACTTTTGAAGTCATTCAGCTGTGCCATTTGTTCTTGATTCTCAAAGTAGAGCTGGCAAAAAGCCCCAAACAACACCCATGCCACAGCCTCAACAGTAGGCTGCCTGGAAATTTCCTCTGCCAAATTAACTAGTCTGCTGTCCTTAGTCTTGGTCTCCCACAAAGCCTCAAGATAAAATGTGGATAAATTTTTTGACAGAAATAATATGTGTAGGCTGGAGTCCAATTGCTGATGGAGTCTTTGTTCCCAACTGAAACTTCCTGAAACTGGTCTTTGCTATCTGCATTTCTACCAGAATTCTGATCTTCTGAGCTCCTACCAGGATTTCCCATCAAGCTGTTTAAAGCACTGTAGGGTTTCTTTAGCTGACATCTCCAAACCTTTCCAAACTCCTCTCACGAACCACTCCCAAAAGCTTCTGAATCACATGGCCAGGTAGTGTCACAGCAATGACCCCACTTCTCTGGTACCAAAAACTGTCTTAATTATTTTCCTCACTGCTGGAACAAAGCAGCCAATGCCTATAATTTTAGAAAAGAGAGGTTTATTTTGGCTCATGTTTCAGTCCATAGTCAACCAGTTCAAGGCAGGAAGGCATGGCAGAGGGGCATAGCAGAGGAGATCTGCTCATGGAATGGCAGACAGGAAGCAGAGGGAGTCAAGGGAGGAGCTAGACAGAAAGAAATACCCTTCCAGGGTAGGTCCCCAGTGACTTCTATCCTCTAACCAGGCCCCAGCTCCTAACAATAAGCCAGCTATATTGCACCTGTATAATCCAATCACATCCACAAGCTCCACCTTTGAGTGCATGAGATTTTGGGGGGATATCCAGTTATAAATGGTAACATCTCCCTTATGAATGAAGTTATTCATATACCAGGTGTACATTTCAGATTTTCTGATTTCTAGTTCAAAATCCTTTCTACTATCATATACATGGGTAGCGGCTTGATTTCTTTTATTCAGTAATTTAAAAATTAGATGTCTTACATTCTCATTAGAAACTCTCAAATGATGACAAAGTAGAAATTTCTCCTACTCTATTAGGAAAGTAATTTCTTGGCTTGGATTATATATAATAATTGGCTTTGCAACTTCCTAGACAAATCAATATGTATCTTACATAGTTGACCGATGTTTGCTTTCTGCCTTACACAATGAAATTTTCACATGCTAATTGGTTTATTCCCCAAGAGTCAAACCATTATGGAAGGGAAAGGAGGTTGTCTTGGTTTCTTTTCTCTCGTTGCTGAGACAAAATACCCGATGCCCAAAATTAAGAAAGGAAAGGTTTATTTAGCTCACAGTTTGTGGAGGTTTCAATCCATAATCAGCTGGCTCCAAGGCAGGGTGGCACGGCAGAAGGGCAACAGTTCATGTTGGTGGAAGACAGCAAAAGCAACAAGATCAAAAAGGGAGGAGCAGAGAGAGAAAGCCTCTTTACCTCCCTTATATTGTATGCAGGTTACCCATCCCAGGGCAGATGTAGTACTCACGCTCATAATCTCAGCATTGGACCATGGATCAATCATAAACTAGAAGCCTGCCCCATGACAGCATGAGGCTTTGGAAAGACATCCAGACACACAAACCATAACAGAAATGAACTCAATTTCATTTTGTCCCCTCACTACAGGAGGTAGTTTAGATGGATAGCTAGGCATTACCACAACCCCCTCTTTTTAAACGTATCTTTTATATTTAGATAGATAAATATATGTGGAAAAGTATACATCAAAAGTGTACATGTATATACATATATATATGCACAAAATTTAATTTATATATATATATATATATACATACATACATATACATAAATAATTAGGACACCGCTCTGCACAAAACTCTGTAACTTGGTTTTGTTGCCTAAGAACACACCATGAATATTTTCCTATGTGCTATGAATTAGTTAGGTTTCATTCCACTCTAAGACCTGATTAAGTAAGGGAGTTATTTGTTCCACAACATAATAAATCCAGAGGTAGACAGTCAAGGGCTGGTGGGATCACTTCACAATGCCTTCAGAACCCAGTTTTCTTCCAGGTTTTTACTCTGCTGTCTTTAGCAAGTGGTTTTTTACTTGTTTGTTTGTTTGTTTTTGTTTTTCTTCCGGTACCAGGAATCGAACTCACGACCTCACACTTGCCAGGCAGGTGCTGTGCCGCTGAGCTAAATCCCCAGCCCTAGCAAGTGGTTTTAGACATTGTCCTTATTACCTCTTTGACACAAGGAGGCTGTTCTACCCCCACATGCAGGTAGCAAGAAAGGGAAATGGAAAAAGTGAAAGGTACATGTTAGGTGAGAGTTCTGATAAGAGAGCTTTCCTAGAATCCCACTCCACAGCTTCTGCTTGTGTCTCGCCCTGCCTCAAAATTTCATATGGGTGCCCAAAGCCACGATAGAAGCTAGGTGTTGTTGCTCGTGTGTTTTTCAGGATGTCGATGCTGAAATGGAGTTATGCATGCAAAAGGTTTAACAGTGAATAACACTTGTAAAAGAGGGAAGAGTTGAATTGGGCAGGGTAGCCATCACTGCCTGATGCAAACTTTACAACGTCTATACCAGCTCAGGGCACAGGCTGCAAAGCAAGATTGCCCACCGAGGGAACCCTGTGTGGGATGGAAATGGCCAGGCTTTGCACTAGCATCTTGCTTAGTCCTTGGCTGGGCACTTGGCTCTCAGAAGAGCATGACCTCAACTTGAAAGTTGCGGGAATTCATAAGGAGGCTGTCACTTAGCCACACACCTTGCAGCGGGTAGCAAGTCCTTTCCTTAAAAGGGGGGTCTGAATGGCACATTTCTAAATATAGCACTGGGAAATGTAAGCTTTAAGTTGAATCCATTGCTACCCCAATGATGGAGTTCAGTTAATAAGGAAGGAGAAAGAAGGCTGGGGATGCAGCTCAGTGGCACAAGTGCCTGCCTGGCAAATGCAAGGTCCTGAGTTTGATTCCCGGTACCAAAAAAAAAAAAAGAAAGAATAGTTGTGTGGGTCACTGTCGTATCTTATTCTTAGGAGATACTGTCGTATCTCCCTATTTAGGAGACAAGAGCATTCTTGCCGGATAAAGGAGGACTATTGGTTGAACATACTTTGACTTACCTGGTGGAAGGGTGTAAAGGAATAGAAATATCTTCATTAGAGAGCGTGTTGGTAACCCATCTTCTTGACATCAATAGATTCATTTTGGGTAATTCAAAAAGAAATGGGTTTTAGCTGGGCATGGTGGTGCACACCTGTAATCCCAGCACTCGGCAAAGCTGAGGCAGGATAATCAAAAGACTGAGGCCAGACTGGGCAACTTAGTGACTTAACAAGACTCTGCCTCAAAATTCAAAAAATAAAAGGATAAAGAAAAAGGGCTGGGGTGTGGGGGTGGTTCTAGCTTCCAAGTAAAATGATGAGCTCAAATAGTGGTGAACATAAGTGAGCATGAATGTTGCTTTTTGGATTCTCTTCTAGATTTTATACTTCTCTAGAAATCACTGGCATAATTAAGGTTTTTCCCTTTGGGCTTATAACGATTTAGCTTCTTGATATTTGGTGGTAAACTGGGGAGAGACCAATTACTCAGTCTTCTCCCCTAAGATTGGATAGCGCAGAAGATCTTTGGAAGATGCAAAAAATTCAAAAAAGAAGTCCTCCAAAGAGCTAGGGATGCAGTTCAGTGGTGCAGTGCCTGCCCAGCAAGCTCAAAGCTCAGAGTTTGATTCCCAGTACTGAAAGAGAAAAATAACAAAAACAAAAAAACAATGAAAAATTCCTTCAGGGAAAATGGAAGCAAACGAAGTAAGTCATTTAGAAACTATAGGTTTGTTCATTGAGAATGTTTATGATTCCTACCTTGCTGAAGTAGTTTCCTCTAGTCTTGAATAAAACTATGGAGAAAAATATTTTATCTCTAGTAGCAGGAAAATATGTTTTCTCTCATAGACACGTGAAAGAGGAAGGAAGTTTAGAAAGCATACCTGAGTCTTTCGTGTCTTCTCCTTGGGAAGCTGGACTTGTGCTTAGATCATGGAACCAGCTTCTTGATTAATTCTGAAAGTCAGTTCTATGTGTGCAAGTAAAGCCTTAACATGTGGAAATAAGGCATGATAAAGAATACATTTGGGGGGCTGGGGATTTAGCTCAGCGGCACAGTGCCTGCCTGGCAAGTGCGAGGTCGTGAGTTCGATTCCCGGTACCGGAAAACAAACAAACAAACAAAAAAAAAATTTGGATCTTAGCTGATCATAGAAAAATGGTAATTTATTCATTTAATAAGATTAAAGTCTAGGCAAAGTCTGTTCTTTACCAGTAATTAGGACTTGTGTCTGAGCCCCTTCTCTCACAGAGAGAAAAAGCATAATCAGCTTTAAATTTGCAGCAAGAAATTAAAGGTGTTGGGATTTTTTTTGTCTTTTTGAGACAGGGTCTTACTATGCAGCTCAGGCTGGCTTTGAACTTACTTTGTAGCCCAGGCTGGCCTCAAATTTGCAACAATCCTCCTGCCTCAGCATGGAATTAAAGGTTTTTTTCAATAATGTTTTTAATTTTAAATGACACACTTAACCGTAGAAAGTGGAGAAATGTACCAGAATGACTAAAATCACTTCCAGATGTCACCAGCTGGGAGTAATCAACATAAAGGATATCAGGCAAGGTTGAGAAGAAAGGGCTGAGGTGTGCACAACCCTGGCCCTTCCCCCCAAATTAACAGGCAGACACCTCTTCATCCCTGAAGAGGAGGAGAGGCTCCTCATCCCACGGCAGCTCTCAGTGGCCTGCAGGGCTTCAGTGTCCTGGACTGGCAGTCACCACCTGTTATGTGGCCTGTCACATCCCTGGGAAGGAGGAAGGGGATGAGGGGCCTGCCATTCTGACCTGTTTGCAGTAGTGAGGAGCAAACCCAGGGGTGCCCTGCCATTGAGTTACATGCCTGCAAGTTTTTAAAAAATAATCTGTCTTAAATTTTGAGACTGGGTCTTTCCAAGTTGCCCAGGCTGGCCTCCAACTCAGGGTCGCCTTGCCTCAGACTCTGAGTTGTGATTAGAAGTATGCACTCCTGTGCCTAGCAGGCCTCAGGCTTTGATTCTGCTCTGCTACGTCCCTGTGCACCTATTGGAGAAAAAGCAAGGCAGCAAGAGAGGAGCATGTCCATTTCTGGAAGCCATGACGGTTGCTCTGCAATGCCTGCAGCAGTCAGTCTCAACCCAGTTTCGAAATCGTGGTCTGTCCCCACCTCCAGAGCCTCTGGCTCTTCCCCAGTCAGTGACCCAGACTGCCTACTGCTCTTGCCTCAGTCCATGAGCAACTCGGCTGTTCGAAGCTCCCTGCCAGACAACAGGCCTTCAGAGAGGTGAGGTCAGAGACTGTTGGGGCCAGCGGGAGGGAGAGCAGGAAGGGAGGGAGGACTGCTGCTGGGCTCAGAAGGACAAAGTGGCCAAGAGGTGGTTGCAGGCACCTGGTTCAGGAGAAAGGGAGGTCTCAGGGTAACCGGGGTTCAAATCCCAGGCAGTTGGGGATTTTGTGAGCTTGGAAAGGACTCAAGCTCTACTCTTCATGTGTAAAACTGGGCAGCAAATTTGTTAATATCAGATGCGTCTCTTGCAAGAAGCTCATAGGCAGGGTTTGCTTTCAGATCTGATCAGAGACCACTTTTCTTTAATTAGAGTATTTTTGTCCTGTTAATAATTATGTCCATTTTTCCCTGCTGGAAGGTCTGACAGCCTCTGTGGGCAACCAGCACACATGGCCAGTCTGAACATGGAAACCAGCTCCGCCGCTGCCCCCCTGAACACTGCAACAAGAGAGAGATTTCCTGTCCGCCAAGGTTTTCTTCGTTCCTCGCTCAAATCACAGCCAGGTAAAGTACAAGGCAGCAGTGCCTTTATAGGAGAAAAGAGGAAAGCAAAATGACCCAGATGTTGAAAAGTACAAAGTTTGGGTTGGGGGAGATGCAGCTTAGTGGTAGAGCACTAGCTTGCCACACCCAAGGCCCAGGGTTCCACCCACAGTACTAGGAAAGGAAGGGAAAGAGAGACAGAGACAGAGACAGAGAGAGCAAGAGAGAGAGTGAGGGAGAGAGAGAGAGAGAGAGAAGAAAAAGGGTACACAAAGAGGTCTGTCCATCATATTTTATCATTTCCCTTAGGTTCCAAAATGTGATTCTTGATTGATCCATAGTTGTTCCTCTCCGTCTCTCTCTGCTTTTACCTCTTGCTGGACTCTAACTATTGAGTGGTACAGGGCTCAGTCTTCACAGTACTTTTTGTTGCTAGTATTCCTCTTTCAGAAGGGCTCTTAAACAGTACATGGCTTTAACTACTTCCTACGCTGATAGATACGATTTTCAATCCCCAGAAAAATGGACTCACCTACCTATTATCTAGCCATCTGTTACTTGGATGTCTACAAACACATACTGAGCTCCATGATACCCCATAACACACACATCCTGCCTAAAAGACCCCCACTCCTCCTTATCCCAATACAAGGGTCCTCACTGTGACACTTTTTTGGGTCCCAGAACTTGAAATGATCCTGGAATTTCCCTCTCACATCCCACATCCACTGGGGAAATATGTGAGTTGCTTCATGTGCTGTCTGTCACCATGGTCGCCTAGTCTAAACTGCTATCCCACTTGCTCCAATGACTGTGATATTCCTCACCTAGCTCATAGGTTCCTCACTTGCAATTTTGAAATAACAAGAACTGTATGTATTGGTCTCTGTCGCTAGTTCCTGCCATAGGGCTTCTGACATCCCTGCAGACAGGGACCCTAGAAAGTTGTTTGTTCTAATATTTGATCTCTGAGTCCAGTTTTCAAAACAGAATTCCTGGGATGTTTGTAATTTTCTGTGCAATAGAAGCCTCTGACGCAGAGTTCTTTGTCTCTTGGGATTCCTGGGAGGTGGGAGCATCTTTTGCTCCCATGAGGGTGCTCTGTGGTGGGCTCCTGGATGGGCACTCATCACCCTGAAGGACCAAGCTAGGATTTGAATCTTGAAACTTTCAGTTCTTTCCTCATTCTTTGGGAATTGGAGAGGAGCTGGACAGTGAGTTCATGACTGACTGTGCCAGTGTGAGGCAGCCTCCACAAAAATCTCTAAATTCTGGGGTTTGGAGAGCTCTGGACAGGTAGCCGAGCACAAGGAAGTCCCTGCAGGGTGGAACATGTGGGTGCACTGTGCCCTGTGTGCCTCTCCATCTGTAGCCTTTCTCATTTCCCTCCTAGCGAATGACTACCCCTAAGAAGTGTGCTCCCCTTAGTTCTGTGCCCTGACGCAGCAAATTAATCAAAACTAAAGGGGGGTGGGTGGGAATTCCAAATGTGTAGGCTGACAGTCATATGTTCCTGGATGAACAATCAGCCTCTGAAGGGGGGCAACCTTATGGGACTCAACCCGGGGCCTGTGGGACTCAATGCTGCGTCCAAGTTGATCGCGTCAGAATAGAGTTATGAGAGGACAGTCACTTGGTGTTTGCTGAATTGGTTGTCAGTGGAGAAAAACCTTTCCTAATATTTTAGTCACAGAAACGCAAGGTGTGATCACAACATATAGTGAATATTTAAATTAAGAACAGTTATTACAGTAAAACACACTTTTGCCATGAGCCCCCTCAAAGCCACACCCCCAATTCTGACACACTTCTTAGTGAGAACCAACTGTGTGCCTGCAGCATACCTCAGTTCTCAGACTGCCGCCTCTGTGCACAAGACTGTCCCTCGCCACACACCACTCACACGTGCACACCTCTTGGACATGTGACACACCGACTATGAACTGATGGCCCCACAACTTCCTGAGTGGCTCTCACAACTTTGGGAAACACTTTTTATGTCCTCTAGTACTTCTATGAGCTTTCTGGGGTGAGCTTCTGTGTGTCCAGGTCCCTCCACTTTACTCCTCCTCTGACACTCTCCTGTCCTGGTTCTTTTGGGTTTTCATGGAGGAATCATTGGTAGGTGTGACTGATGTAGTTGTCAGTCACCAGTGATTAAGTCAGTCTAGCTCCTCTCCAGTCCTTGGAAGTGATGGACTGGGATAATATTCCAACCTTCTAATCAGGGTTGTTTTCCCAGACAACAAGCCCTCTGTCTACCATTGTTAGGGACTTTGCCAAAGTCACTTCATTAATAGAAACGGGGTGTTGTAGAGAGGAGCTTCTTGGGAATAATGAAGACAGTCCCTCCCTGTTAGCGCCCTTATCAATTAGGAAATTTCAAGTGCTTTAGGAGCACTTTGTTGTGAACAGCTAAGAGGATCAAATATATATCTCTCCCTCTCAAAACACAAAGTAAAACCAATGTAAAATTTAATTTTAAGAAATTATTTATCTTTATTTTTTCCTCTAGAATTGGTGACACTTCGGCCCATAAATTAGAGCTATATTCCAATGAGCTGAGCATAGGAGTTGGTTTGTACAGAGAGAGAAGGGCTGAAGGAAGCAGAAACACACAGAGGACAGTGGGATCATTTCCCAGTCACTTTCCTTGTAAGGCACGACAGGGAGACAGACAACAGGAAAAACACTACTTAACATGTGGTTACTGCAGGTGGCTTTTTAGGGCAAGAATTAAAGCAGCAGAAGCTGCATTATCAGGCTGATTGAATCTGGCCTGTTTAGGAAACTTGGCTGTTACCTCTGTCTCCTGACTTCCCTGAAGGTCAGGTGGCAGCTTGGGTTCAGTTGGAAACTTTAGTATGAGCGGCGCCACATTGCCTTTGAGTGTGGTCTATTGGGCCCAGTGCAGATTAATGCAAAACTATGGCCTCCTGTAATTTTTATTTGCATTATACATCGCAAAATCAGAAATAATATATCTTTGGGAATATAATTTGTCTAAATAGTACTCCTGAATATTGCCTTGTCCTGCAAAAAAGTGAACTTTTGTCTCTACAGCCAGTTTGTTCACAATAGCCAGTGATTGGAAGTAACCTAAATATATCAAGGGATAGAAGAATATAAAACATCTACAATATATTAATTAAATGCTGCATAGAAATAGTTTTAGAGCCACTAATACTCACAACAACATAGATGAATTTTGAGGACATTATCATGAGGTAAAAATGCCTAGCAAATGACTCCATTTTTACTAAATTCAAGAATAAACAACTTAACCAAAGCTTCCAAAAGGCAGAGCTATGGTTGCCTATGGGGAGGATGAGTATTTCAGGGAGAGAGGAGGTAAATCCTGATCTGGGTGGCAGTTATTGTGGAGACAGTTGTCCTCTTTTATCTCCCTTTTTTGGTTTTGTTGCCTCAACTACCCGTGGTCAGTTTTGTCCCAAACATATTAAATGGAAATTTCCAGAAATAATTAAACTGTTTTAAATTCTTCACTGCTCTGAGTAATCTGATGAAATCCTGTACCGTCTTGTTTCCACATACCTGGGACGTGATTCATCACTTCGTCCAGCATTTTCAACACTGTATATACTACCTGCCTTTTAGTCACTGCGGATGAGAGTTTACACAGGGTTTGGTACTATCCTCTGTCTTAGCATCCACTTGGAATCTTATGGCTGGAGAATGCTGTATCTGCTTTTTGTCATTTGCACTCGACTCAAAATAATCCTTATGCCTAAGTAGCACATTTGGAGGTGGCATATTGTGTTATCATCCAATGTAGATGTCAAAGTCTTTGAGCTCAAGATTTCATGGTGTACACTTATTATGTATAAGTGATACCTCAGCATGAAATTTTATTTTTGATTAATACGTGTTTGCAGCATATAGCGATTATATTTATCATGGGGAGTTTGTACATGTACATAACACATTTTAATTCTTTTTTATCCCCTCCCCTCCCACCCCTACCTGCTCCCTTCAACTGTTGTTTCCCCTACCATTTTTCTCCTCCCACTTGAAAAAGCTCTATTTCCATTTTTTCTTCTATTCTTTTTGAATCCTTTTTCCCTTCCTCCCCTCCCCCACCACATCTCTTGTTTACCTTCCCATTTGAAAAATATCTCCCTATTTCCTGTTATCTATGCTTTATTTTGCTCTTTATATTTTGGGTTTCTCATATGAGGAAAATCATGTGATATTTAAACTTGTGTGTCTGATTTATTTCACTTAACATACGGTCATAACGTGCATCCATCTTTCTATGTGACAAAGTTGTATTTCACTGTGTATAAAAACTACATTTTCTTTATCCATTGATCTGCTCGTGGGCATATTAGCTGTTCCCAAGATTTAGGTATTATAAATTGTGCTGCCATAAACATGTGTATGCATATATCACCATAATATGATGATTTTTAACTCTTTTGGGAAGATTCCTAGCAGGGGAATAGCTAGGTTGAATGGAATTTCTAATTTTACTTTTCTGAGGAATCACCATAGTGATCTCCACAGTGGTTGAGCTAGTTTACATTCCAACCAACAATACAGAAGGGTTTTTTTTCACCCAGTTTCCTCAGTATTTGTTATAACTCAATTTCCTGCTCATTGATAGCCATTCTTTTTAGAATGAGAAGGAATCTCAGTGTTATTTTAATTGCATTTCTCTAATGGCCAGAGATATTGAACCTTCTTTCATGTACTTATTGGCCATCTGTACTTATTGTGAGAGGTGTCTTTTCATGTT
>NW_004955413.1:21936377-21947541 GCF_000276665.1 Chinchilla lanigera
TACGATCCTATTTGTTGATCCTTGGTACTATTTCTTGTGCAATTGGGGTTCTGATCAGAAAGTCCTTTCTTACACTTATGTCTTCAAGGGTTTTACTGACTTTTATCTTTTTTTTTGTTTTTCTCCGGTACCGGGAACCGAACTCATGACCTTGGGCTTGCCAGGCAGGCGCTTTTGCCGCTGAGCTAAATCCCCAGCCCCGTGACTTTTATCTTCCAGCAGATTATTTCTGTTTTAATATTCAGATCTTTGAACCATTTTTATTTTAATTGAGTACATTTTTATTTTAACTGGTGAGGTGCTTTGATCTAGAGCCTGACTTCTGTATGTGGATATCCAGTTGGTCCAGAACCATTTAATAAAGAGGGCACCTTTCCTCCAGTGGATGTTTTTGACTCCTTTGTCAAAGGTCAGATAATTGAATGTGTCTAGGGTTGATTATGCATCCTCTGTTCTGTTCCACTGATTCACATTTCTGTTTTTGCACCAGTACCATGCTGTTTTTAATCACCATAGCTTTATAATATAACTTCATCTGGGATTGTGATGCCTCCTGCTTGGTATTGTTATCCAGAATTGTTTCTGGTATTCTGGGTCTCCTTTGGTTCCATATGAATTTTTGTATTTTTTTCTCAAGATCTGTGAGGAATGCTACTAGTATTTTTATTAGGATTACATTAAATCTTTATATCAGTTTTGGAAATATTGCCATTTTGACTCTATTGGTTGTGCCTTTCGAGGAACATGGGTACCTTTCCATTTTCTGTTGTAATCCTCAGTCTCCTTTGCAGAGGACTGTAGCTTTTGCTGTAGAGGTCTTTCACTTCTTGCTTAGGTTAATTCCTAAATATTTAATTTTTCTTGATGTTACTGTGAATGACATTGTTTTCTTAATTTTTTTTTTCAGTGAGTTCATTATTAGTGTACAGGAACACTATTGATTTTGGTGTGTTGGTTGTGTATCCTGCTACACTGCTGAATTTGGTTATTAATTCTAGGAGTCTTTTAGTGGAATATTTTGGGTCTTCTAAACAGAGGATCATTTCATTTGAAAATAGTTATACTTTGACTTCTTCCTTTTATTTTATACATACCCCTTTTATTTATTTCTCTTGCCTGATTGCCCTTGCTGTTTCGAGGACTATGTTGGATAGGAGAGATCATAATGCACATCTTTGTCTTGTCCTAGAAGGAAAGATTTCATTTTTTCCATATTTAATATGATATTGGCATTAGCACTGTCATAAGTGGCTTTTACCAGATTGAGATTAGATCCTTCTATACTTCTTCAGGGTTTTAAGCATGAATAGCTGTTGGATTTTGTCAAAGACTTTTTTTAGTCTATTGAGATGATCTTGTGATTTTTCTCCTGCTTCTGTTTATGTGATGAATTTCATTTATTGATTTGGATATGTTGAACCATATTGACATTGCTGGAATGAAGCCTACTTATTATGGTGTATAACCTTTTTTTGATGACTGGTTGCATTCCCTTTGCAAGTTTTTTTTTTTTTTGAGGATTTTTGCATCTATTCTCATTGAGAGATTGGCCTGTAATTGTCTTTTTCAGTTAGATTCTTTCCTACTTTGAGAATAAGGGTGGTGCCAGTTTCCAGGAATAACTCTGGTAGTACTTTAACCCTTTCAATTTCATTAAAGAGTCTGAGGAGTGTTGGCATTCCATTTTCCCTGAAATTCTTGTAGAATTAGGCAGTGAATCCATTGGGTCCTGGGCTTTTCTGAATGGGTAGGGTTTTTTAAAATTATTGTTTTACTCTCTTTTCCTGTTATTTAGTTCTAGAATTTTTAAGTCTTCTTGGTTCAGTTTTGGAATTCATGTGAATCTATGAATCTCTGCATTTCTTCTGAATTCTCCAATTTTTTGTTGTGCAGGTTTATGAAGTAGTTGGTAATAATAATCTGGATTTAGGCAATATCTATTGTGTTTTATCCTTTCATTTCTAATTGGATTGATTTGTGTCTTCTTTCCTTTTTTTGGTAAGATTGGTTTATTCACTGATTCTTTATTTTTAAATTGTTTTTCTTTTTGTCTTTGTTGAGACAGGGTCTCACTCTGCAGTTCAGGCCAGGATTGAGCTCACTTTGTAGCCTCGGCTGGTCTTGAACTTGCAATGATCCTCTTGCCTCAGCCTCCCTCTTGAATGCTGCAATTACAGGTGTGTGCCACCATGCCTGGCATATTCACTGATTCTTTGAATGGTGGTTTCTGCTCTGATTTTTTACAATTTCTTTGTTTGTACTGTCTCTGGGTTTGGATTGTTCTTGTTTGTCTAGGATCTTGAGGTGCATCATTAGGTTATTTATTTGGACTTGCTCTGTTTTTCTGATATATTTCCATCTATAAATTTCCTTCTGGGCTGGGGATATAGCTCAACAGCACAAGTGCCTGACTGGCAAGTGCTAGGTCCTGAGTTCGAGTCCCAGTACCAAAAAAAAAAAAAAAAAAGTTTCTATAAATTTCCTTCTTAGGACTGCTTTCATTGTGTCCTATAAGTTTTGGTGTGTTGTGTTAGCATTACCTTTTAATTTTAGGAACTATTTTATTCTATCTAAATTTCTTCTGTGACCCATGGATTATTTAAGTATATATTGCTTAATTTCCATCTGTTTGCATAATTTCTGTGGTTTCTTTTGTCATTAATTTCTAGTTTCATAGCAGTGTGATCTGATAATACGCATGGTGAAAATTTCAGTTCTTTTGCATTTACCTGAGCATGCTTTACTTGCAATATGTGGTCTATTTTAGAGAAATTCCATGTGCTGCTGAGCAGAATGTGTGTTCTGTTGTTGTCGGATGCAACACTCCACCTACTGTATATCTATTACATCCATTTGTTCAAAGGTTTGCTTCAACTTCTTTTTAAGTTTTTATTCAGTTGATCTATTTTTGATAATGGGGTATAATCCTACTGATATTTATCTGATCTTTTATTTCCAGTTGGGTTTGTTTTATGAAGTTGGGAGCACCATTATTTGGTGCATATATGTTTATGATTGCTATCTCTTCTTGGATGGTCCCACTAACCAATAGGTAGTTACTTTCTTTCACTCTTCTGGTCAGTTTTGCCTTAAAGTCTAATTTGTCTGAAAATAGGATAACTACTCCTGCTTGATTTGGGATTCCTGTTGCATGGAATATTATTTTCCACCCTTTGACTTTCAGTCTATAAATTTCTTTTTGGGTTAGTTATGTTTCTAGTATACAGCATATTGTAGGATCTTGTTTCTTGATCCATTTTGTGAAGCTGTATTTTTTGATTGGGAAATTGAGACTGTTCACATTGATGGTTATAACTGATAGATACTGACTTATTCCTGTCAGTGTATTATTTTACTGCTGCTGATTCTTTTTCTTTCCTTTCTACTTCATTGCTCACGCTGCCTGGTACATTCATTCTATTGGGCCTTTTGCATTGTTAGCCTTATTGACCCTTTCTAGGATATTCTTGAGAATTTTTTGGAGTGCTTGAATTTTTAGGTGCTCTTTATTATGGAAATATCTTATTTCTTCATCAATATTGAAAGATAATTTTGCAGAGTAAATCAGTTGGGGTTGGAAGTTGTTTTCTTTTTTCCTTTAGGGCTTGAAACTCCTCATTCTAAGCTCTCCTTCACTTTAAGGTTTGTATTGATAAAGCCACTGTAATTCTGACAGATTTTCCTTTATAAGTGATTCATTGTTTTTCTGTGACAGCTTTTAGGATTTGTTCTGGTGTTAGATTTCTGATACTTCAGCTGTGATGTGCCTTGGAGTGGTTCTTTTCTGCTCATGGCTATTTACTTATCTGTATGTTGAATTCTTTTTCCATTTTGAAAAGTTTTTTTGCTATTATTTCTGTAAACAGGTTTTTTTTATGCCCCCTTTTAGCTATCTTCTCATTTTGCATTAATTCCAATTAACATTTGATTAGTCTTCTTTGTATCATCTAGTAACTGTGAATTCATTTTTCATGTACTCTTGTTGTTTTTAAGGTGTCTCTCATTAACTGACCAGCCACCACAGTCCTGTCTTCTAAATCTGGCACTCTGCCTTCACATTGGTCACTACTGCTGCTCATACTTTCAGTAGAATTGTTAATCTCCTGGATTTCTGTTTGGAACACTTTTATGGATACTAGTTCTTTTCTCTGCAGGGCATTCATGATTTGCATCTTTTTCTTTAACTGCCCTAGTTTTTCTATTAATGCCTTCTCTAGACTCACCAATCATTTCTTTCATTAGGCTCATTATCCATAGAATTATATCTTTTTTGAGTTCACCAGCACCCTATAGATCTGTTTGCTACCTCTACTGTTATCCTTTCAGATATTTTATGTTGATTTCCTCCCCCTCAGTTTTCTCTAGATTGGCTTTGGGGAAGGGTTGGAAATTTTTGCAAGCATTTTGCTGCCTTATTTTCTCATGTTTCTATTTTTTTCTTTATTTTCAGTGCTGAGACTTGCACAATTATTATAGTGGTTAGCTTTGTTGCTAGTATGGAAAACTCTTTAATGTCTGCTTTTCAGAGATATCTTTCTGGGTGTAGCTGACCATTGCTGTTTGCCTCTGTTCCAGGATCCAACCACCTTGTTTATGTGGGAAAAGAGGTTGCAACTTATTTTCTCTGTCATTCAGTTCTTGGGGAATGGGCAGCAGTATTGTTCATGACCCACAAGCAACCCAGATATTGGCATATGGAGAAAACCAATTGATAGAAAACCAATTGATAGTAAAAACTAACTCTGTCACTTTGGCTAAAGTAGTAAAATCAACAACAACAGTAGTGTCAAATACAAACTGGATATTGACAAACCCTAAGAACCAATAATGTACCACATATAACTATAGAAAAAAGATCTATAGTTATAGTATAAATACTAAGGCAAACCAAATGTTGATCTACAATACATGTCCACTCAGTAGAACAACTTTATCTCCATTAACATTATAAAAGTATTCAACCACAGTAAGATAGGCTTAACTATCTATAGATTCATAAAGCTTAATGGTTATACTTGCAGGCATTGAGGTAGTATGGAATGGAAGCTGACTAAAGGAGTAAAAAAGAGTAAATGAAGGGGATAAAAGTAATAGAAAAAAGCCAACAAGAAAAAGAATAAATAATGAAAATAGAGAGTAAACTAAAGGACAAAAAAAGATAATTAAAGGAAAAATTAAAAGAGAGCAAGAAAAGAAAAGAGAGTAAAAAAAAGAGGAGTAAACCAAACAATTAAACAAAGATAATATTATTTTTAAAAGGAAGAAAGAAAATGGGAGCAAACTCCACAAACCACCAAACATAATAAGAAAGGAAATAATAATAACAACCGCAACAAACGATCAATAGGAAAAAAAAAATTGGATCAAAAGAAGAAAAAAATTCCTGTGTATTTCCAGATGAGTGGTTACTTCCAGGAACCCTCAGTCTTTCAAATCTAGCAAGTCATGGTCCTCTCTGCAGCACTTAATAGCCTGTGGGTTTGTGAGATGAACTCTCTGCTCAAGAGGTCTCCCTATCTATAAACCCCAGGCTATGACAACTGTACGAGCTGAGACTCACATCGGTACTTGGAGGAGAGATCAGACCACAGGTCTTCTTTGGATATAGGCAGCAGGGAAGATTCTCAAGCAGACCACAGGATTCAATGCCATCATCTTCAGATCCAGCCACCTCTAAAAGCCAGACCCACTAAATCTCTAAAAGCCAGACCCGCTGAACCTGTTCTCCACCGCAGAGTGCAGGCTCTGTGTCTTTCCTAGCCTGAGCTTGAACTTCTCAGGGACTGTAAGGGTAAAGATGCCCAGCCCTCATCCTCTCCCAGTCTGTCTCCTGTGGTTCTCTCTCATCCAGTCCGTGTGGTAGGGTAAAACTTCAGTCCTAGAGTTAAGCTGTAGAATGGGTGTTTTACAACTCCGTCCCACATGGTCAGCCCCTTTGCAGAATGACACCTGATTAAGCTCTCTCTTGCAACATGGTCAGTGCTGCACTAGATTTCTTCTCCAGTCCTATCCTGCTGTGAAGAAGTCATTCTCAGTGTAAAGCCTCACACTGCTGATTTATTTATTTATTTATTTATTTATTTATTTATTTATTTATTAGTTTGTATCAGCTATGGGATTTTCTTGGGGCTAGTGCTGTTGGCCCAGCCATTATTTCTCCCTCAAACAGCTAATTCCCCTGGGCAAGCTTACCTCTTCTCCAGAGTTTTGGCCTCTTCCTCTATCAGGTCAGTGTGAGAGTCCCCTGTGTGGCCTTGTGCTGAGGGCAACCAAGGTGTATAGAGCTTGCTAAGAATTGGAAGTTTGGAGTTTGAAGCCCATGGTGCAGGCAGGGTCCTCAAGGTGAAATTTTAAAACGATAACTTGCAAATTAGTATATTATGTGTTTCATTATGGTTTCTTCATAAGCTAAAATTTCCTCTACATTTAGACTTCATAAGGTTTTATGATCTGTACAGTAACCTTGATTTCTACATTTCCAACCAGAAAAACACTTGATTCCTGGGAATGTGGATATGGTGCTCAAGAGACAGCCAGACAACCAACCTGGGTAAGCATGCGAGGCCGGTGTTAGTTTGCAAAGATAAACTCAGAGCTCTGGCACTGGGGAAAGAGCTGCAAACGTCCTATTAATTAAGAATAAATGTGCTCTTGTACCAGTAGCTGTGCAGCAGGCTTTATCTTCTGACTGGTCGCTGTTATGTACACACATATTGGTCATTGCAGGGAGCAAATATTCCAGGAAGCTCAAGTAAATATTTTGAAATGCAAGTAAAAGATTTCGTCAGGTGCATGGCATTGCAGGCAGAGGACTCCAAGGACAGAAACTGCCCACTCGGATCCCTCCCCCTCTGAGACTCAGGAAGACAAGGATGTCTTAGCTTATATACAACTCAGTTCTTTAACATAAGCAAATTAGTAAATTTAATGCCAATAGTCCATTAACCAGCAGATGGACCACCACCAGCATTCAGCACAATGTGGACAAGCAACAAGGGATTGTTCATATGGTGAATTAGTGAACTACATGTGCACTATTTCACAGCACTGGATTCAGTTCTTATCCTAAGCAGGGAGGCGTGGCTGCCTGACACAGGAAGTTTTGCAGCCAATGTGCATTTGAGATATTTGGTTTAATTAAAAAACATATGAAGCCAAGCTTGTAGTATCTTTGAACCACACCATAATACAGTGCTAGGGCTAATACACAGGGGCATAGTTGATGTTTACAGTGATATGCTGTTTATGCTTTCTCTCCATCCTTATACACCTGGAGGCAACACAAGATCATGGTGGTGTGGACTGTAGCATCTGTACAGTTTAGAGCTCCTCACAGTGCCCACCTTCTTACCACCTTCATATCTCTTCATCCCTTCTTCTCTATGAGCTGATTTACATCTGCTCATGAACTGATAACGGGGCCCAAATTTGCTAAACTAAAGGATTTCTGTGATTGTGTATTTGATTTTTTAACCTTTTCCATTGAGGAATTGCGTGCATTTGTGTGTGTGTGTGTGTGTGTGTGTGTGTGTGTGTGTATGTAAAGAGAGAGAGAGATTTATTAAAAACTATGTGCATACATGGACATGGACAGTCATACACTGTCAGCACTCAATACTTGGGATTCCACATTTGTGACTCAACCCAGCGTAGTTCAGATTCTCTATTCCGGCTCGTGACGGCTGCACTTGTACAAACATGTCCCGACTTTCTTTTCCTTGTCATCATTCCCCAGGCAATACAGAAGAATAACCATTTACCTGACATTTTCATTGTTTTAGGTATTATAGTTATCTAGAGATGATTGGTGTGGGAGAATGTGCATGGGTTATATGCAAAAATAGGCCATTTTAGGTAGGGAATCGAGGCATGCTCATATTTTGGTATCTCCCATGCATCGTAGAACTCAGTATCTGTGGATACTAAGGCACAACCGGGTTTTGGTGAGGAGACCTGATTCTGAGCAGGAAACATACTCTGCCTCTCAGCAGGCAGAGGAGAGGAGCAGTGGACAGCACTGGGCTTCACAGGGCTCTGTTCCTTCATCAGAGATCCATTGTGAACTCACGTGTCCCTTTGAATGGGTCACCTTTATTTTTAGGATCCTTTCACTGAAAGTAGAAAGAGACTTTGATCCTCTCTCAGCTCCTTGCAGTAGTGGTCTCATCCTTTGGGCCAGGACACATCGGTGTCACCAGCACCCTCTTTCCCAGAAGGAAATAAATGCACCGGTAGCACCGGGCAGGAGAAAAACCCTGGGAAACACGGCTCTTCTCCCTGACACTGCTTTGGACAGTTCGGAACTCAACTGAGCTGACCGAGACCCCTTCATACTCTGTCCTGAGAAATGCTAGGGAAAGCAGGGCTGGACCCTCTGTCCCAAATTTCTTTCACAAAGGACCAATCCCACTTGCTTCGGTGCCGCAGGGAGTTGGACAAGTGCCCAAGAGGATGTCCACAACATCGGTCAGAGTTTGCCTGCAGGTCCCCAGAGACAGGAAGGCACAGCCATAGGAGTCAAAGCCAAGGTTGTCAGAGCGGAGAATGTCTGTATAATCTGACCCTGTCCTCCCTCTGACTCACCTCTCCAAGCAGAATTCCCACCCTCTGCCCAACACTTGGCCTCTACTTCCTCTTGTGTTTCGCAGGCGTCTCCCTCGGTTGGTCCCATGTTTCCTCTCAGTATTCCTTGCTGCTGTCTTTCTCATGTGCCACCCTGGACATGTCCCTCAGGATGAATCTGCTTACCTTCTGTCTTTGCCCGGGGCTGAGGCTGTTTCCATAGCTCTCTCTGCACACATGTCCTTATTACCTTCCTCTATTCATGGAACCAGTAGCTTCCTCCAAAGATTGACCCTATGGGACTTTTCCAGGGACATCTTAAGGAGATGCTGACGGGTTTCATGTTGGGACTGACAGAACATCAGGAGCCACACAGGCTGGTTGAAGAGTTGGCCTTTTCCAGCAGGAGGCTGAAGCCAAGTCTTTCCTTCACTCATTCCCACAGGGAGAAGGATGACACAATTCCTGAGACCGACATGGGGTTATATGATGGAAATCTGACCCCTGAAGAAATAAAATTTTTGGAAGAGTTCCCCCAGTGGAAAAAGGAGCAAGAACACTATATCACAACGCTTCGTGCTTTTGCAGAGGATGCTGACAAAATGCACAAAAAATTCACCAAGTCCAAGGTGGTGTCCAATTCCGTCACTGTTGCCTCTGAAGTTGCGAGCATTGTGGGCTTAGCCCTAGTTCCCGTAACAGCAGGAGCGAGCTTGCTTCTCTCAACCGCAAGCAAAGGTGTGTCAGCAGCAGCTGCAGTTACCACTATGGTGACAGAGTTCAGAGAAAAATCTCACAATAAAAAACTCCGTGCTCAGGCCAGTAGCCAAGTGCCCATGGGTGACCAAGAGCCCACAGACACAGGAGAAAAGCAGTCTCCCAATCTCACAGCTGCCGGTCAGGCTCTGTATAGGTGTGGGAGAGCCCTGCAAGTTATCAAGAAAGGCATCCGGGCCCTTTGGCCTGTCAAAGCCCAGCCACGCTCGGGCACTTCTGCTAAGCATCTTCGGACTGCTGATAAAGTCTCAGCGTCCGCAAGAATGCAGGTACAGAAGGCCAGGCCAGGTAAAGTGCTGACTGTGGCAAAAATAGCTCGCATGAGTGTTAGGGCCTTCGCGTCCATGTCTCTGAATGAGGGCGTGTCTGCTCTCTGGAAGAACTGGAAGCAACTGAAAGATGAATCGAAGGCTGAGCTCGCGGAGGAACTCAGAGCCCAGGCTCGGGAGCTGGAAGAGGTGCTGGAGCAATACAGCGAATGCTACGATGCACTGCTAAAAAAGGTGAGGATAGGATTTTGGAAGTGGGGTGGGACTTTAACTGGGACCTGAGGGGGCCAGTATTGTCCAGGAGGGGTGAGGAGAGCTCGTGTGCACTTGGTGTAAAGTTAAATGGATGCAGGGGCTGGGGATTTAGCTCAGCGGCAAAAGCACCTCCTTGGCAAGCACAAGGTCGTGAGTTCGGTTCCTGGTACCGGAAAAAAACCAAAAAAAAAAAAAAAAAAAAAGTTAAATGGATGCACTTCAGGACATTTTGGTGGCCCTTGAGGTCCAAATAGTTTGAAAGACCCCTTGGGATGTGGGTGCCTGTCCTGGCCAGGCCTGCTCACACCTTTTGTTTCTCCCTTGAGTCTCCTGCAGACTGTGCCGGGAAGAGATTGTTGCTTAGCTTAGAGAAGATGTCATCAAGCCCCTTTGCCAGTATTCTGAACAGAAATGTGTCCTCCTTGCAATTCGTGGGTCAAAGCCCTAAGCCCCAGTGTGACTGTTGGAAGGTGAGGCCTTGGGAGGTGATTAGGGTGTAGAGTCATAGAGTGGAGTCCTTGTCAGACAGGATTAAGGTCCATAACAAAGTGCAAAGACATTTGAGGGGCCTCCCCACATCCCAGGGACCAGCAGAGGAGAAGCTATACAGGATGCAGGGAGAGGCAGGGAGCTTTAAGCCTAGAAGAAAGCCACTGGCTGGAAACAAACATGCCTACACACTGGTCTGGCTCACATCCTCTAGCAGTATGAGAAGATGCATTTCTCTTGTGTCAGCTGCTCTATCGGAGGCATTTTGTTATGGCAGCCCGAGATGACCAGGACAAGAGGCCGTGTGGCTGGCCAAGTATCAGAGTGTTCAGGCTCCTCTCAAAAGTTGCCTTAGATTGGATCATTTGGGGCTAATAGACAGTTTGGGAAGCTGGTGCGTCCTCAGTCTGATCACCAGCAGCAGTAAGTTCAGTGTATGGCGAGGGCTCCCTCTATTCTTCACAGAAGGCACCTTCGTATGGCTCCCTCACCTAAAGGCAGGGAAGTTAAGTTCTCTGGTGCCTCTTTCATAAGGGCACTAATCTCAGTCATGAGGGACCCAGCCTTATGCCTTGTGTTGGTTGCTTTTCTCTTATTGCTGAGACAAAATACCTGATGCTCAAAATTAAGGAAGAAAGGTTTATTTAGCTCACTGTTTGTGGAGGTTTCAGTCCTTAATCAGCTAGCTCCAAGACAGAGTGGGATGGTGAGGGGCAATTGTTCAAGGTGCCAGAAGACAGCAAAAGCAGCAAAAGCAAAAGGGAGATGGGGAGCAAGCCTCTTTCTCTCCCTTATATTGTATGCAGGCTACC
>NW_004955413.1:21948641-21980014 GCF_000276665.1 Chinchilla lanigera
GGCTTTTTACATCATTTTACATTCTTACATCACAGCAGGGCCATTCCATGCAAGGCTTGGAAGCTGTTCTGCCTATGTGTCCTGGCTGTGATTGACAGGTCTTAGTGATTGACAGCTCAGGCCCAACTGTCCAGTTGATTTTCCATGCTCAAGCTCCTGCCTCACTTCCCCCTGAAAGACATACATCCCATCATTCTTTGTGGGCTGCTGAGAATGTGGATGTCTCTGTCTTCATATGGCTACTTCAGCTGAAAAAGGTTGTAGGTCTTACCCACTGGGGATTATGTTTTCTCCAACTACCTTACGATGCCCTGGCTCCCCAGCTGAGCAAAGGAAAACCTATCAGGAGACAACGAGAAAAGAGTTAGTGTCTCTATGTGGAGCCTGTTCAATGGGAAAAAGCTTGATACACCCGGCAGGACAGTAACTTTACTATTAGGCTGGGAATGTAGAGCCCAAATATGAGAAGGAGCGGGTTAGCTGTCCATACCTTCCTCTGCAGCTGTTCTGTTTCCCAAGGAGTTTAGACCTGCCCCTTTGGTGTCCTTTGCAATGAATGGCAGTGACTTGCTTTGGAAGAGAGCTTGTGTCTAGGAGTTGTATTCTTTATTAATTAGCAAGCTCTTTTCTTTGCAGATTGTTGCATGGGCTTGTAGTGTCAGATCTTTAAGTTGATACATCACAGGACAAGTAAAGAAGCTCTGACTTGGGTCCCCCCCCATGGCCCCAATTATGCTGAGATTTGGAGAAGGGTTTTCCAGAGAAGGGAGTTAAAAACTAATTGAATTTGCTTTCCCATGACATCAGGGTCACCTGTGGTTTTCCACAGGAGATGGAGGGACATTGTAGGTTCCTCCAGGGCCGCTCAGTCCTCTTCATCAGGGAGCGACGTGAGGGTTTCGGCTGGCCCAGCCCCTCTCTGGGAGTGGGGGGCAGTCAGTCCTCCAGCGCCGTGAGTCAGGGGCATCACTGCCAGAAACACAGAGCAGGGCCCAGGCGGTGGCTTGGCACAGCCGCATGTCCCGTGTCCAGATTTTTTGAATTTAAAGAAGGCTTTGATTGGCTGTGCGTTTTTCCCTTGGATGACTTGGGTGTGCTTAAAGTGCTGCCAGCTGGAGCAGCTGTCATTTTGGTCTGTCCTTTTTTCATCAGCCTTTCTCTTTGCATCTTCTTTTGATCTCTATTGCTGAGCATTGAAAGGGGCGTGTCCTGCAATCAGGTCACAGGGGTCTGGAGGCCCATCTGCAAACCTCCCAGCATCTTTCGAAAATACTAGGTCTCTCTGGGGCATAGGTTCTGATGGAAACATATGGGAGAGACCCATGTCCTCCCAAGAGATGGGTGGGCATCTCAGGACAGAACCATCAACAGTATCAGTGTCTTCTTCTTCAGAAACCTCTTTAAGTACCATAGTTTCTGGGCTTTTCCAGAGATAAAGAGCCATAAGAGCCTGAGTGTAAGGGATTTCACACCACCATCCATGCCTTTTGCAGAAATGAGCTAACTGAAAAATACTATCTCAATTTAAACTGCCATTCCATACCCATCTCTCACCATTCCAGTTCATACTGGACCTAAACGGTACAGCGATAAAGAAATTGTTGAGAGACAAGTGTCATTGCTGAGACAAAATACCTGATACCCAGAATTAAGGAAGGAAAGGTTTATTTAGCTCACACTCTGTGGAGGTTTCAGTCTATACTCAGCTGGCTCTGAGGCAGAGTGGCACATGGCAAAGGGCAAATATTCATGGTGGTGGAAGATAGCAAAGCAACAAAAACAAAATGGAGGAGCCACAGGCAAGCCTCTTTCTCTCCCTTGCATATGGAAAACTACCTGCCCCAGGGCTAGTGTAGCACTCACACCTACAATCCCAGCATTGGATCATGGATCAATCAAACTCTAAAAGACCACCCCATGACTGCATGAGGCTTTGAGGGGACACCCAGACACAAACCATAACGTGTGGCTTACTGACTCCTTAGGAGAGTGGAACCCCTAGGACCTCTCTTAGAAACTCCTAAGAGATCAGGGTGGACCCCTCCCTCAGGGTCTCCTTTGGCCACCTGAGAAACAATATCCTTACAGTTATTCATATAATACTTCGGTATTTTATTTAATGCAGAAGAAGTAGAAACCTTTCTTTTCTTTTTTTTTTTTTAAGCATTTAAGAGAACAGAAAAAAAAAATGAAAAATTTCTAAGGGTCAAGCATGCTCACAGCAGGTTGAGTTCATCCTTACTGGCTGTCCCTTTGTTTTTCTCAGGAGCTCAGGCATGTGCTTTGAAATGACCTGAATTTCTGAAAGCAGGAGGGGTCCCGGAAAGCAGAGGCGTTAGCTCTTACCTATAAGTGTGAGAAAGCTGAGAGGCCACAGGATTTACTCAGTAGCTTTTGTGTTCCCCAATTGCAATTGATGTCTCTTCATAAGACTACAAAACTTACCATTAGAATTGTCTGTGCTCATAGAATACCAACTTAAAAAAACTTATATGTGCTCATTAACATCAGTCTGCAATGAGTTACATCTAATGGGAGGCACTTCAAAGGCTTAGAAAAATGTTTAGAGTTTAAATGGATTTTCAAAAACTAAATCTTAAAAAAATAACCCAACTAATTCTTTAAAACCCCACCTCATGCCTTCAAATTGCAAGAAATTAACAAGTACAGGACCAAAAGAATCTGCAGCACCTTTTCAAAATACTGTTAACATCTTTGGGTTTCCTGAGGCTTGTTAGTGGTCAAATCCTCCCAAAAGAAGATCCAGTTAGGTAGCTAGGACTAAATATTTTTGTGGTAATAGTCCAGTTTTACACATAAATTTGCTATATTCCTGAAGCTACAGGTAACAAAAAATAAAGCAAATGTAAAATGGATAGTCCGACATTTAAAAACTTATACCGGGCTGGGGATATAGCTCAGTGGCATAAGCACCTGCCTGGCAAGTTGCAAGGTCCTGTGTTTGATTCCCGGTACCAAAAACAAACACAAAAAACAAAAAACAAAAAAACAAAAAACAAAAAACAAACTTACACCAAGTGAAGGTTAAAGTTTACATATTTGAAAATCACATATACTCTTAATTACCACTATTTGAATCATCCAAAGACAAATTGCACCATGATGGCTACAAAAGGTATGAGATTCAGTTTGATTCTTAAGGGGAGAAGAGGGGAGAGCAGAGCAGAGGGGACAACAGATAAATTAACAAAGTAAGACCCACTGGGTAGGGTCCACCTGAGACATGCTGACACAAATGGCATAGGTGTCACCTTTGAACAATAGGAGGAAAGCGATCATCTTGTATTTTTGCAGAAAAGTTTAAATACTTCCAAGAACATCAAGAGTTTCATAACGTAATATGTTGCCACTGCTATTCACAGAGAGCTGCAGGTATGGAAGGCTCTCTGGAACCCTCCAACCTGCAGGACGATGGAGGATACCACCGCGAGTGCAGCTCCCCCCAGGCTGAGGACACCAGTGTCGTGCCAACCGCGAAGGCCAGCAGAGTACCCATGGCGGTGCCGTGTGCGCTGCCCCCTCCTCCCAGGCTGCCGGTACAAATAGCGGGTCAAGAGGTGGCGGGAACTGGCGGTGGGTAGAATGTCCCCGGGAGCACACAGGTGCATGAGCTGTGCCTCCCCCAATCCAGTGACTCCCAGGGGCCCCGTGCCTGGGAATTCTTGCCTCTTGGGGAGTGGCTGCTGCTCAGGCGGCTGCACTGGCATGTGCTGCAGATCACATTCACCAGGTGACCTGGCCCTGGCCTTGCTCCAGCTCTGGTGCGCTGGAGTGCAGACTGCAGGGGCAGTGGCAGTGGAAAGCGAGAAGCAGGCAGGGGAGCCATCCGTTCCCCTGACCTTCTCCCTCATTGATGTGGCCACCAGAGGTCTACAGTGAGTAGGCACCTCCTTCCCTTGGCTCGAGGACCTCTTCCCCCTTTGGCAAGCTTGCTCAGGTGGCGGCGAAGGGAATCAAGAGGCAGGCAGGAGAGACCTCCACTCCCAAGGGAAGCAGGAGAGCTGCTGGGTGGGAAGTGATTGTGGCTCCCACCTGCCTGACCTACCCTAACAGCCCTGTCCAATCCCCAAGGGAAGCAGGAGAGCTGCTGGGTGGGAAGTGATTGTGGCTCCCACCTGCCTGACCTACCCTAACAGCCCTGTCCAATCCCCAAGGGAAGCAGCAGCACTGTTAGGCAGGAAGCCACTGTGGCCCCCATCCAGCTGGCCGGCACTAAGGGTCTGGCCATTCTATAAGGGCGAAAACCGGAAGGAAGCCTGGGCTGCCCGCATTAATGGCCCCACCTACTTGCCATTGCTTTGGCCTCCAGGAGAAGGGCCCAGCTGCACAGTGCTGGCTGTATAGGTTTCCATGTAGGGTGATCACCCTCTGCCTTCTTTGGCACAGTCTGTGGGCATCCCCCAATGCTGGCTGGCATGCAGAGCATGTGGGGCTTGGGATTCTGGTGCTGCACCCGGCTTGGTTCCATCACCCTCATCCCACTGCCCTCATCCCAGCCTCTTATTGTCCTATTCAAAGAACTGGACAAGATAAATGAAGAATGCAGAGGTTTTGTATTTGTTAAAGGTATTGAAGGTAGGATCAAAGGTGAAGGCAGCCAAAGAGTATACTTTTCAGAGTGAGTGTGGGCCAGTTAAAGTAGAAGTATGCTGTGCAGAGTGCAGAGTAACTTGGTGCAGAGGGTCACAGCGGCCATGAGCTTAACAGCTGAGGTCTTTTTACCCCGTTATGATGTCAGATCTGAGCCATCCTATGCAGGACTCAGAAGCTGTTAGGCACATGTGTTCTGAATGTGATTGACAGGTCATGCCCAATTGCCCAGCCATTTTGCCATGCCCTAATCTCCTGTCCCAGGCCCAAGAGGCCTGACATCATGGCTGAAGTTTATCTGCCCCTCAGTGGCATACTTTAAGCTTTGAGGGTTTCCTGGGATGGGTACTATTTTCATTTTAATATAATATAGTAATTGTACTGTGCTCATTTCCCTCCCTCTCTAGGAATCTTTGATAAATGAACTACTGCTTAGGAGGTCATCTTTGAAAGAAGTCAAGAAGACTCAAACTCAGCCTGGGTTCCCTGCTAAGAGCTTTATTATTTAATCTCTTTTAGGTCTTTGATTCAATTTTGAATTAATTTTTTTCTGTACTGAGGATCAAACTCAGGGGTGCTTTGTTACAGACTGGTGACTTATTTCACCAGCCTTTTCAATTTATTTTGAAACAGGCTGACTTCCACCTTGTAATCTTCCTGCCTCAGCCCGATGAGTAACTGGGATTTCAGGTTTTCAAGGCCACTAAGTTAATTTTTGTAGATGGTGTTTGATAAGGGTCTATCTTCCTTATTTTACAAGAAGATATCTTGTTTCTCCAGCACGATTGGTTGAAGAATCCCCTTCCCCATTGAATGATCTTAGTACTCTAGTTGAAGGTCATTTGACTACATTGTGAGCGCTTATTTCTGAGCTCGCCATTCTATGACAGGTAAATCTGTCTTTACGCATGTACCACTACAGTACCTTAGGTTAGTTATGAACAGTCAGAGCAGCCTTTCAGTAGGGTCAGATGAAAGAAAATACCCAAGCTTATAGATATAAAATAAAACACAAGAACAAAAGACGAAAGTTTCAGATGACAATGGAGAAGTAAGGATCATTTCTCCCAGGAAGGAGACTCTTATCCCTCTAGACCAGACATAATTAACAGCTCCTTCTTATCTCCAGACTAGAAACTTAGACATGCAGAATAACCGGTTTCCTGTAAACCAGCTAAACAACTAATTTCCTTTAAACATTAAACCCGCACACCTGCCTGTTTAAAATAAGTCCCACTCAACAGCCTGTTGCTAGTCTCTCGGTCCTTCTTTTCAATCCTGGCCTTCCCTCCAGCCATCATACCTCAGTGAAAGGAGTCACTGGTGAGGAGGTAATATGCTATTTTTGATAACCCTTAGGCTGTAACTACTTATTAGATCCTTCTTGCATATCTCTGTCTTCCTGAGAAACCACCTTGAAGATACCACCACGTATTACAGCAGCCATTGATATTTTCCTACTAATCTATCCATAACTGTGTTAAGTTTGTAATGTTCCTATCCTATTTCATAATGTATGTTTATTATTATGTGTTTCCTACAACAACCATTGAGAATAGTTAATGATTTTTCAATACG
The DNA here is from genome assembly GCF_000276665.1 of Chinchilla lanigera. Taxonomy (NCBI): domain Eukaryota; kingdom Metazoa; phylum Chordata; class Mammalia; order Rodentia; family Chinchillidae; genus Chinchilla; species Chinchilla lanigera. Next base: position 21,954,831 of record NW_004955413.1, read on the forward strand.
TCACTCATGTATAGCTCTATTTATTTTCTTTAGAAGCCACTTTGAAGATACCAAAGTATAGCACAACAACTCTTGATAATCTCCTACCTCTTTTGTCTGTAACTCACTATTATTTGTCTATTTGTTTTCCTGAGAAACTATTTTGTAGATAATAATATGTAAAACGATAACCATTGATAATTTCCTACCATTTTGTCTGTAATTTGCTAAGTCCCCCCTATTATTATGTTATCCTTCTTTTATTCTTTAAAATAAAAAAATAAAAAATAAAATAAAATAAAATAAAATAAAATAAAAAAGTCCCACTCTTCCTCTCTCTATGAGGCAAAGACAAATAAACAATGTTAGACTTCTGTCTCCTCTTCATGGGCATCCACCAGTGCTTTTTTCTTCTTACTGTTTCTAATGAACACTCTCCTAAACTCTTCCTGTTGTCCATGATTTCATTGTTCAATTTAGTGAGACAGAGGGCCAGGCTTTATACAAAGTGAATTGTTTCACTGTGGTGTTTTACTATATCTTTATAGTAAAAATTGAAATCAGAAAGTGAGTTTTTCAATTTTTTTCTCTTATTTGAAGATTGTTTTAGCTATTCTGGGTCCCTTGAATATAAATTATAAGAGAATTTTATATTTTTGCCAAAAAAATCATTGGGTTTTTTGTGGTTACTGCCGTTGCTGTTTGTTTTAGTGGTACTGGGGAATGAACCCAGGGCCTTGTACATGCCAGGCAAGCACTTCATCAGTAAGGTACAGTTCCAGACATTTTTATTTTTAAAATTGAGACAGGTAGGATTGCACTAAGTTGCCCAGGCTGGTCCTCAGATTTATGATCCTTCTCTTTCTCAGTGTTTGGGATTATAGGCATGCCCCATGATGCCCAGCCTCATGGGGATTTAGATGACGTTGACTCTAAAGATCTCTTGGGTAGTATATTAGACAGCTTTACAGTCTCTGAAACACCATACCTGATATGCTCAATTTAAAAGAAAAGGTTTTGTTTTGTTTTAGTTTTGTTTTTTGAGACAGGCTCTCACTACGTAGTTCTGGCTGGTCCTGAACTCACTGTGTACCCCAGTCTAGCCTCAAACTCATGGCAATCCTCCTGCCTCAGCCTCCTGAGTGCTGGGATTCAGACATACCCTATCACACTTGGCTCCAAGGAAAAGAGATTTCATTTGCCTCCCAAATTCCAGGGATCTACTACAGGGTCAGCTGAGTCCAAGGAAGAAACATCCTGGTGAAAGGGCACGAGAAAGCGAAGATGCTTAGTTTCTGGTGGCTAGAAAACAGAGCAGGGGAACTGCGGCAGAGAGGAAGGGGTTGAGAGCCAGAAATAGACTCCCAGGCTGTGCTTCCATGACCTACCCAGACACACCCAGAAAGGTACTCCATTTACCCATTGGGAGGACACTGGTGTCAATCAAGTTGTGGCCAATCATGCTAACCACAGCATCCTTGCTCTTTTCAACAGACACATCTTCAAGGCTGGGCGTGGTGGCACATGCCTGTAATCGCAGCACTGGGGAGGCTGAGGCAGGAGGATCCTTGCGAGTTCGAGACCAGCCTGGGCTACAAAGTAAGCTCAAGGCCATCCTGAACTGCATGGCAAGACCCTGTCTCAAAAAGACAAAAACAAAACAAAACAAAACAAAACCCAGACGCATCTTCTTAAACCATACTTATATCTCTAAATGAAGACAATAGCAAGCTCACAATTCTGCCTAGCATAATACACCTATCCTGTGTATAATCAGAAGCACAATAATTCCTTCCCCCAAAGTGCCAGCATTTTTAAAAAGTCAAGCCCAAGAATTTTGAGACTGAAGGGAAACACTTGGCTGAGTAGAGAATCACTATTCCCATTCAAAAGGGTAGAAATAGGGGGTTAGAAAAGAATCTGACCAAAGCAAGATTGAAACCCAGCAGGGCAAACCTTAAGTCCTATAGCTCCACATCCAGCATCCAGGGCACGCGGCTGTGAGGTGTGAGTTCTGGAGGGCTTGGGTGGCCCAACCCCTAGGTCCTTGCTAGTTGCAGCCCACAGAACCTCTCTTGGGGTGGCTGCACTATTGGGATGCACCATTCCTCAGCAAACATTCTGTTTCTGGCATCTCCTCCATCAGAGGAGCCACTGCACATTTGCACTCATTCCCATAGCTCCACCCACAGCTCTCTCAGAGACTCCTTGCCTGGCCTTCCTCTGCAATCTGGGTAGTAATCTCCCTGGCCCTACAACTCTTGCATTGTGCATGGTGGTAAAATAAGCATTATGTACATAATGCCAAGGTCTGCTCTCAGTAAAGGCAGTAGCCAGAACCCCTGGAACATGGCTGCTGTGGCCCCTGAGCACATAGATGGCTGTGCATGATGAAATGAACCCCGGAATAACTTTTTTAGCAAGCACTTCTTGAGCAGAGTTCAAGGGACTGTCTTTTCAAATAAAAGGCTGACATTTTTTCATCCTTAAGCCCTGCATTGTGTGGGTTCTTGCTGATTCTTGAGATGTCCCTGAGGTATCATTGTCCTTGTTCCTATTAAAAAAATACTTGGTTTATCTTTAATGGAACTTAATCCACCAGCAATCAGACCTCTTTTAGTCCTGAATTAACACATGGTTCTCTCTGTGCTAAAATTTACTTTTTCTAAACTTTCTACTGTGCTTTTTGCCCCTATTTTTTCAAAATAAACCTGGCTTTAATCACCCGGTGGTATTAATGGTACAGTTGAATGTTGACCTGTCTTGTAATTTCTTCTTCCAGATTAATTAGTCTACCACCCTTAATCTCAGTCTCCTGCAAAACCTCAGGGCTTGAGCATGATATAGGCAGATTTTCTTTCAAAGTGTAACATACATGGCTTCTAAGCTAACTACCAGCGGAATCCTTGCTCCTAACCTAAAACTTCTGACGCCTTTACTGTCTGTATTCCTGTCAGCATTCTGTTTTGGGCTCTGACCAGAATCACCTATCAGGTTCCAATTAAATGATTCTAGTGTTTTTTTTAGCCAACAACTACAAACATTTCCAAACCCCACTCACAAACTGAATGCAAAAGCTCCTGAACCACATAATCAGGTTCAGTCACATCAATGGCCCATTGTTGGTACCGGTTTTTTGTATTAGTTAGCTTTCCCAAGGTTGGCATACAATACTTGACAACCGCAAGTTAAAGGAGGAGTGGTTTAATTTGGCTTAGTTTCCAGGAATTCAGTACATGGTCAGCAGATCCAAGGCAGAAATGTGATGGAAGGGCACGATGGAGCAAAGCTCCTTAATTTTTTTGGTGGTCAGGAAGCAGAGCAGAGAAAGAGTGTCAGAGAGGAAGGGGTGAAGGACCTCATAGAGACCCCAAGGCTACCACCTATGACTCATCCAGACACATAGAAATGTGCTGGACAATACGTGACTTCAATCTATACTACAAAACAGCAGTGTTAAAAACGGCATGGTACTGAAACAAAGTCTACATGTGGATCACTGGAGCAGAATAGAGAAACACTCCAGGAACATTCAGCTGTTTGATCGTTGACAAAAGGGCCAAAAGCATATGTTGAAGGAAAAGTAGCCTATTCAACAAATGGTGTTGGGGGGGCTGGGGATTTAGCTCAGCGGCAAAAGCGCCTGCCTGGCAAGCGCAAGGTCGCGAGTTTGGTTCCCGGTACCGGAGAAAAACAAAAACAAAAACAAAACAAAACAAATGGTGTTGGGAAAACTGGGATCTGTTGGCAGAAGATTGAAACTGGACCCGAATCTCCCACCATGTACTAAGCTAAAATCAAGTATCTAAACACTAAAATAAAAACATTGAGCCTACTGGAAGATAAAATAGGCAAACCTCTTGAAGTCATAGGTGTAGGAAAGGATTTCTTAAACAGAACTGCAATAGCACAAGAAATAACAGCAAAATCAGGAGATGAGATTACAGGCTGGGTATGGTGGCATATGTCCATAATCTCAGCACTCAGGAGGCAGAGGCAAGAAGATTGCCCTGAGTTCAAGGCCAGCCTGGACTACATAGTAAGTTCAAGGCCAGGCAGAACTACAGAGCAAGAACCTGTCTCATAAAACAACAGCAAAAACGAATATGATTACATCAAGTTAAAAGGCTTCTGCACAGTGAGGAATCAATTAGTAGAGTGAAGAAATAACTTACAAAATGGGAAAAAATTTTGCCAGCTATTCCTCAGACAAAGGACTAGTATCTAGAATATATAAGGAACTAAAAATATTAGACCACCTAAAATAAAAGACCTAATCAAGAAGTGGGCAAGTGAAATTAACAAGGAATTCTCAGAGGGAGAGATACAAATGATCAAATCAGTATATGAGAAAACGTTCACCATCTCTGGACATTAGGAAATGCATATTCTTTTTTTTTTTTTTTTGGTATTTTTGAGACAAGGTCTCAATGTGCAGTTCAGGCTGGCCTTGAGCTCACTTTGTAGCCCAGGCTGGTCTCAAACTCACAATGATCCTCCTGCTTCAGCCTCCCGAGTGCTGGGATTACAGGTGTGTGTCACCACACCCAGCCTAGGAAGTGCGTATTAAAATAATGCTATGATTCCATCTTACACCAGAAAGAATACAGAATAGCAATCATCAAGAAGTCAAAAAACAATGAAAACTGTCATGGCTGCAGTGAGAAAGGAATCCTCCTACTTTTTGTTGGGAATACCAACATCCATTATGGAAATCAGTGTGGAGATTCCTCAAAGAGTTAAAATTAGAAAATCCATATAACCCAGTTATCCCCCTTCTAGTGTCTTCTCCAAAAAGCTAAAAGACATAATACTAGACTTCAGTGATATTTGCATGCCATATATAGGAGCACAATTATAATAGCTAGATCCTGGAAGCAGCCTGTATAACATTTAACAGATGATTGGATCAAGAAAATGTGATATCTATACATACTCAACTACAAACAAGGACAAATTTAGCTGGGCATGGTGGCACACACCTGTAATCTCAGCACTCAGGAGGCTGAGGCAGGAGGATTGCTATGAGTTTGAGGCTGGCCTGAACTAATAGCAAGACTCTATCTCAAAAAAAAAAAAAAAAAAATTAAAAATCTTTCAAAAAGGACAAATTCAAGACATTTGTAGAAAGGTGGATACACCTGGAACATATAATGTTGAACAAAATAAATCAGACAAGGTTAAATACCATATAGTATCTCTCAACTGAGTAAACAAAGTACAATCAAACAGCACAATAAAGGATAGACAGAAGACAAGGGGAGAGAGCTCTTACAAGTGGGAAGTGGTCCAGGAGACTGAGGGTGAGGGGACTGTGTGAAGGATAGGGGAAATAAGAATAAAGATATACCCTGTACAGGAACCTAATAACCTCAGTGACTGTAAACATATGTCATAAACATGAGATAAGACTGACAACATCAACAAAACTGGGAACAGGGAAAAGGGATTTAGAAGAAGGGGTAAGCAGGTTGGAGGGAGGGAAGGGGATTAAAAAAGAACCAAGCTGTGTTATGTACATGTACTCACTCCCCACTCTGATTAACTGTATGTACTGCAAACATATATTAATAAAATATTTATAAGAAGAAAAGTGCTCCATCAGTCCCTGTACAGCTCTCAAGCTAATCAAGTTCCCATCCACCCTACACATCGCAAGGACTATCATTCCAAACACTGACTGCTTGCAATCCATGAACACAGAATGTCTTTCCATTGGAATGTGTCATCTTTCATTTCTTCCAGTGATGTATAGTTTTCCATATGCAAGACTTTCACTTCCTTGGTTAAGAGACACCAGTGACTAGAGGTGGTCTCTATACACGTGACAGGAGATTAGGGTATGGCAAAAATGGCTGGGGAAGTAGGTGTGACTTGTTAATTACAAGATCCCAGAACACATGCACAGAACTATTCCCAAAGCCCTGCACTCGGACTTCTCATGAGAACTTGAGGACGTTTTCAATAGGCCTAGCCCTGACATCAACCTGAGATATGGGATACCAGCATCACCCCTCAGAACCTGTATGTAGAAGGTCTCATGGGTTTCCTTGAGATATGGACAGAGTAAAAGACACAGACACCATAAAGAGCTCCCTATCATGGTTTTCCCAACAATAGCCCAGCCTGTGACCTCCAGGGTATACATGTACTGTTATCTTGCTTTTCCTCTCTAGCTCAGCCCAAGCTCACTCTGCAGAACCAGTTTCTCCCTCACTCTTCACTTTTACTTTTTCAAATAAGCTTTGCTACTGCTTTTTATTCACTTCATCCAATTGTTTGTTTGAGATTAAAAGAACCCGGAAGCCAGAAAGAGACAAGCGCACCATCAAACCTGGTGACATTTAGTTGGTGAACCACTTTTAGAAGAAGTCACCCAGTAACATACATTCCCTACAGTTGCAGTTTAAAGGTTATGAAGGCAGCCCTGGAAGAAAATCTCTGTAGAAGGGGAAAAATCCCTATTTAATCAATCTACAAGTACCTAAAAGATCAACAGAATTGTTCCTCCCTGTAATTACGCATTTCCTCAGCTGCCCCTGATCACTGAAGACAATGGGGCTGACAGCAAGCAGGACTTTTGCCTGTTAACAAAGAAACAGGCAAATGAACAATCCTGGCTGTATTTAAAGCAGCTACTCAGGAGTACCAGGCCACCTGTTCTGTAAGCACCAAATGTGTAACTCCATATAAGCTATGTCACCATTGCCAAAGACTTGAATTTAGGCTCAGTGAACACAACCTCTGAGATTATTTTGGCTCTTAAATTAGACTCTGTATGTTTTTCCAAGTTTCTGACCAGTGCAACAACCTGAAAAGAGATACAAGACTTAGGCAGGAAGAAAGGAAAATATTAACTACCAATAGAACTGTGGGAGAATGAGGTTCTTTCTCTATGAGCTCCATGATGATCGGAGTTAGGACGTGAACAAGCAGTTAGGGCTGTGACGTTGGGAAGGAATTAGGCAAGTGGAATGAACGGCACAGAGAAAAGAACCTTTCTCTGAACATAGGCTGGTTTTTGAGCAATGTAGGGATGCTGAGCAATTGGACTTTTAAATTGTGTGTTAGGAAGCCCCAAGCCCTAACTGCTCAGTTTAACCCAGTGGATCCACTTGTAGATACCTGCCTGATGCTGAGCAAACTCCAGTGCTCTGCTTACTCACAAGAACACCTAAAGAACCTCCTTTGGGAACCCTTTTAGGTCCCCTCCCCAGTGGAAGGTTTTCTTTAGTCTGTCTGCTTTCTCAGTAAACTTCCCTATTTGCAACGTTCCTCTTCTGTGTGCAATTTCATGCTTTGACCTCATGAAGCACCAAGCCAGGCTTTCAGTAACAGTGTGATGAGGAGCATCCTTCAGTGTAGCTAACCATTGGCATTTCCCAGATGCACTCCTGCTGGATGACTGAAGACCATGCCCAGGGCTGTCCTACCGCACTGACACCTTGGAGGAGCAGAGTCAAGGCCATGCTTCTTGAAAGGAGGTGTGTCCTAGGGAAGGTTGAGAAGAATGGGCTGAGGAATGCACAGTCCCACCTGCACTGACTTCCCATTGCCAATAAAAAGGTTAACACCCTGTCTCAGCAAGGAGAGAAAAGTAACCAATAGAGAATGCAAAAGTTCTCAGGTTAAAGAGGCTTCCACCCAGATTTCAGAAGCCCTGGGAGGCCAGGCAGTTTGCCCCTGAGGGGGCAGTGTGTGAAGCTGTGAGTGTGAAGCAAAAGGGGCACTGGAGACCTCAGAAGTTTAGAAAAGCCAGGACTGTGGATCATCTAAGGAAAGCTGCAAGGAGGGAGCAAAGCAGGCCTAAGAGAGAAGCTGTGGAAGCTGTAACCACTGGAAGTGCCATAGGGGTGGACACATGCAAGGCCTTTGGAGCTCACAATGTGCTACAAGTTGCTTCAGATGCTGCGTGTGGAATTACAGGACATAATGTTATCCCTGCTTGATTTTGGGCTTGCTTTGGTCCCAATGCTCTGTATCCCCCTGTTTGTACATTGTTTTGGAATGGTAGTGTTTATTTTGTGCCATTGAATGTTGGAGGTGTTTAACTTTTCATTTGTACAGGGGCTCACAGCTAAGAGTTTGCCTTACATCTTGGCAGAGGACTTGGGACTTGGACTCTTCAGCAATGCTGCAACTGTCAGGACTTTGGCAACTCTTGCAGATGGATTAAACGCCTTTTGCATAAAGGGATGTACATGAGTCTTTAGGGGGTGAAATGTTATGGTTCTAATGGAATATAATGTCTTTGTGCCTGGAAACTGGTTTAAAGAAATATGTCTGGTTGCCAAGTTGACAAGGGCTGGAGTGTTATGGTTGATACATTGTGTCAACTTGGGGAGTCTAGAGGTTTGGCTAAGTGACTCAGCAGGAAGCCAGGGTGCTTACTTTGTATACATCCTGAGCCTGTGGAAGAGGAGGGCATGGAGATTATGTGAGAGCTACATGCCCCTTAGGTGGGGGTAGTCTGTTTAGAATGTAAGGGAGGGAAAGAAGCTGCTTGCTGCCATTCCTCCCTTTTGCTCTGGCTGCTTTGCCGTTCGGCTGCCATTCCTCCTTTGCTCTGGTTGCTTTATTATCTTCTGCCTCAGAGCCAGCCAAGTATGGGCTGAAACTTCCACAAACTGTAAGCTAAATAAACCTTTCCTTCCTTCATTTTGGGTGTTGGGTATTTTGTCTCAGCAAGGAGAAAAAAGTAACCTAGACACACCCTTAACAGCTGAACTCTGTTTAAACAATCTATAAAGGACTCGCCTAAAAGACACCCCACTCTCAGTAGGTGACCATAGAAAGCAATAAACTTTTTGATGTAATGTGCATTCATTTTCCCAAAGAGTCCCTAGGCATCGCATCTAAAAGGTATGTACCTCCTTGTCACCTTCTTATCTAAAGCTAAGGGCCTGAGGAAATGGTCTTGTCAAAATTAAGACTGGAAATATAATCATGAACACAATTGATGGAGACCACTACAAAACAGACCTGAGCAAGACTCAAATTAACCAATGGACTTTTCATGTTTAATTGTTTATCTGTCCAAGGTGTAGGCTCCTTGTCTGGAGATTGGCAGTGGACTGCTAGTAAGTAAACCTCTGTGAGTTACTGATCCCTACTGAAGCCTGTACTGGCAGACGAAGCTGAAAATCTCAAAGGATAAGACAAGATCACAGCCAAGGACACCTGGATCCAACCTCAACTAGATAAAGACTGTAGCCTCAGGTATCTCACTCCTGGGAGGATTAACCTAATACCTTGCTTGGAGAAGTCCTCGAATGGTTCTGCCCTTCTTAAGTACTCCCCTACCTTCTTCTGATAACTAAATAAATACAGGCAACCCAGAGTAGGTCTTGGTCTTAGCCCTGAGAGAATCTTGAATTCTTTGAGAGGGCTTTGATCTTTCTGGAGCCCTGAAATCATTCCATTTGCCTTTTGATTTAGCCTTCACTGTACACTTGTTTGGGAGATTGTGGACCTGATCAGCCCACAATAACTGAGGGATATTATTAACCCAATAACAATACAGTTTCTCCAGGAAGATCTGCAAGGCACACATGCTCCAGGAGAAAGGCATTCTTAAGATAATCACATTGAGGGTCGGACCCTAGACATGTAGGAGCCAGGGAGGCGGGCCGCATGCTCCCAGGAAGCTGCATGGTGGGAAGCACTGGCCTTTGGGCTGGCCCCTAGCTGCACAGGTGCCTGCCACCCAGTCGAGAACTATCATGGCACAGGGAAGCAATGACACAATTGGCCCACCATGAGCCAGCTGCGATGTCCTGCCGGGGGATGTGCATGAATCATCCCAACATGGAGAAACCCCTGGGAATACATGCCACACAACGGGTCACTCTTGCTCCTGCTGTTGAGAACCAGAAAGGTCCAGAGTCAGCAGAGGAACAGCTGCAGAACAAGGACTCAGAGAACACAAGAATACAGACTACACCCAAAGACTCAGGTCTAGTTGACCGGGGTCATGAGAGCCATTTGAAAGCTGGAGACCAGGAGGACCTTGCACAGTATCTGGGGAGACCCCTGGAAGCCATTCTTCCCCTGAGAGTACAGGCTGCAGTGGAGGAGTGCATGGAGCTCTGGAGAGGTCTGCACCAAGATTCCTGCTGCCTGTGCTGACAGTTGGGGAGAGGACACTAAGTGATTGTGGGGTCCCAATGCACGTGGAGGCTGGAGAGAAAAAGCTACGAAAAATGGCTTTCACCCCAGATGGCTCACTTGAGATGTTAGTAAAGATTGCCTCCTCAGTATTCTATAGTCGTGACAAGGAGGAGGCTAAGTAGAGAAAACAAAGAGACGAAGAAAAAGCAGCTGCTTTTGCTGAAGCACTAAGAGAAACAGACCCTAAGTCTGATTCTCGGGGCCCCAAGAAGAACTTGATGACTACATTCATCTGCTACTGCTGGTAAAAGCCAGGCCACCTCAAGAGGAACTGCTCTAAGAAGCTCCCTGGGCCATGCCCTGAATGCAAAGGTGACCACTGGAGATCAGTCTTCCCTCTGAAGCAGAGGCCCCAGAGCTCAGACCCATCCCATCGGTTAGTCTAACAGGAATGAGGGGGCCTGGGGCATACTCTGCCTTCTCCCTCTGGCCAGACTGTCATCTCCATGGAGGAGCCCCAGGTAATCATGATTATAGAGGAAAAAGAAAACAGCCTGTTGCTAGACACAGGTGCAAGTCTCTCGGTCCTTCTTTTCAATCCTGGCCTTCCTTCCAGCCATCACATCTCAGTGAAAGGAGTCACTGGTGAGGAGGTAATACACTATTTTTCACAACTCTTAGGCTGTAACTACTTGTTAGATCTTTCTTGCGTATCTCTGTCTTCCTGAGAAACCACTTTGAAGATACCACCAAGTATTACAGCAGCTGTTGATATTTTCCTACTAATCTGTCCATAACTCCGTAATGTTTGTATTTTTCCTATGCTATTTCATAAATGGATGTATGTTTATTACTATGTGTTTCCTACAACAACCATTGAGAATAGTCAATGATTATTCAGTTGGTCACTCACCTATAGCTCTATTTATTTTCTTTAGAAACCACTTTGAAGATACCAAAGCAAAGTACAACAACCATTGATAAAAACCTACCACTTTTGTCTGTAACTCACTATTATTTGTCTATTTGTTTTCCTGAGAAACTATCTTGTAGATAACAATATGTAAAACAACCACCATTGATAATTTCCTACCACTTTGTCTGTAATTCGGTAAGCCCCTTATTACTATGTTATCCTTCTTTTACTCTTTAAAATAATAAAAATAAATAAATAAATATTTTTTAAAAAGATAATCACATTGATGCCTAGACCTTTTTCCCATATCCTCAAACCTCCAACTTTCATCCTGACTCTTCTCTTGGAAACTTGCTTGCTTTTCCTTTGGCAGCATACTCTGGTCAAAATGAACTCTTCTGTTTTTTACGTTCCTTGGTAATTTTTTTACTGCCTACCTCACTGGCCCTCTATATGCCATTTTGGACAATACCTTACAGGGACAGGGAAGACCGTCCCTTGGCGTCTCTCCACTCAGATGCTTGTGCACAATTGGTGGATTTGCCCATGGACAATTGACAGAGCCTCACTGTGGCTACTCCCTGGTGGGACATGTGGGTCTCTGGGCTGTAAAGCTAAACAGTGTGGCCTGTCAGAGTACTGGCTAAGGAGTCTCTTTAAGAACCGTTATTTAATGCTTACTACTTTTTTGTAACTGCTGGACCATGTCTGGGGCCATTCTCAGTGGGACAGGAAAGCAGATAATAAAGTAGAATGGCCCACTCTACTCCCTAAGGGTAAGTGCATACATCATTTTCCTTCAGGACACCTCTCTTACTCTCTGTGCATAACGCAGCTGTCAGCAGCAGCTTACCAGTGCAAATCTGTGTATATTGTGAAAACTCTTCCCTAGCTATTACTAACACCTGGCTTTGCCCTCTCTCAGCTGAACTTCCTATTCTGGGAGACTCATGAGTGATCAGGTTTTCCATTTCTTGAGCCTCCCCTTACCCCTGTGGACATTTGGTGCACAGGATCAAATCTGGAGCCTGTCCCTGCCAACCCCCAGTTTTGGGTTAGGTTTGAACAGATTAATTGGACAAAGTGCTGTCAGAACACCCCTGGTGCTGGCTCCAAAGTGAAAAGTAGTTTTTCACTGAATCAGAGGCTCTCTTTTCTCAAGGGATGTCCTATATTACAGCTAGGCTCATGGATTTTCAGATCCATCAACCTTAATAATGCCTTGTGGGTGGATACTGCATTTCTAGTAGGACTCAGCTGTGGGTCTTTTGTTCTGTGTCCAATCTGACTCACCCATGGAATGTATATTTTTTAAATATTGGTCCAAAACCAAGCATGGTAGTACATATCTGCAATCCCAGCACTTGGGAGGCTGAGGCAGGAGGATAGCTCAAGTTCAAGATCAGTCTGGGTAACATAATGAGTTCAGGACCAGCTTGAACTACATAGTGAGATCTTATCTCAAAAAAAAAAAAAAAAAAAAGGACAACAAAATGTTGGTCCACATTTAACTCTCAAATTCTCAAAAAAAAAAAAAATCTCATTTTCCTGTACAGTACTACTCCTGGGCCAAGTGTGGCGATGCACACCTGTAATCCCAGCATTTGTGAGGCTCAGACAGCAAGATTGTAGTGAGTTTGAGGCCAGCCTGGACTGCACAATGAGTTCAAGGGTATCCTGGACTACATAATGAGACTCTGTCTCCAAAAGAAGGAAGAGGAGGAAGAGGAGGGGGAGGAGAAAGGGAAAATGAAGATTTGTTTTTTTTTTTTTTGGTTTTTCTCCGGTACCGGGAACCGAACTCACGACCTTGCGCTTGCCAGGCAAGCGCTTTTGCCGCTGAGCTAAATCCCCAGCCCCGGGAAAATGAAGATTTGAACCCGTAGTGGTACCTTAAATTATCCCAAAGTTACATCACTTCTACCACAGTCTAAAAAAGACTCTAAAGTTTCTTATGTTCAGTCTTTCATGACTTTGTCACAGGATCTCCAACTGTGGGAGGGCTGCTCAGGTACTTTTCTAAGTCCTTTCACAATCTGCATTGTCAGTTCCAAGTTCTAAAACTGATTGTTGGGGACCAGGCTATGTGCTAGATTATGGGGGTGGGGGGACTGATTACATGATTTAAGCCCATACAGTCTGAAAGTCAGTGTGACTTTGCTTCAGGAACAGAAAGGTATACAAAAGGCCACATGTACCCTGGTTATAGGTGGAATGCTGATAGCCCAGGTTTCCTGAACAAGATAGCACCTGCTGAGGACAGTTGTGAAAATACTGGCATCTTGGTATAGACAAAATATGGTTCCTCATTAACTTATTCCTTATCTATCCATCCTCTATAGTTGCAGTTCCATGAAATGCTTGCTACCACTCCATGCTTCTTGCACGCTAATAAAAATGAGTCAATCATGAAATTGTTGTGCTATTCCACTACAGACAAGTTCCTCCTTGTCCCCTTTGTACCTTAAATTTTGTCTTTTGCCTTTCTTTATTCCTTGCCCTTTCCTCTTTGGGTATCCATGGGTCTGATCAGCCCCTGGCAACTGGAGTCCAAACAGGGACTTGAAACTTGAAGGGAAAGTTTCACTGGAGTGGAAAGGAGTGACACTGTCTATTTATAGTCACAAACTTTTGCTGGGCATGGTGGAGCATGCCTGTAATCCCAGCACTCAGGAGGCTTGAGGCAGGAGGATTGCTGTGAGTTCAAGGCCAGCCTGGGCTACAAAGTGAGCTCAAGGCTAGCCTGAACTGCATAACAAGACCCTTTCTCAAAAAGACCAAAAAAAAAAAACAACACCCAAAAAAACAAATATAGTTACAAACTTAAAAACTATGAAAGAGTTATTATAAATCAGATTGTCCAAATACATCTGAGTGCACTGTGGTTTTATATACAAATTCTCTTATGTGTGTTTGTCTGTCTGTTTGTCCATTTATAACTATTTATCATACTTACAGCTATTTTGTTTGAGCTCAACAAATCTTTTCTTCTTTTTGCCTTTTTGGATTTTAAAAATATTTGTCTATAATTTAAGTTGGCTTACAGATAAATGTCATTAGAAAACATTCTTCCACTCAGGTTGCTGGCTGATCAAAATGATGTTTTTACAAATGACTGTTTTTACAAATGCGATGCATATTGCTATTTGTGTACAATACTTCAAGAATTTTTCCTTGGTCAAAAATAATGCATTAGCTGTTATGATCTGGTTCTTGTTGGTCATCAAGAATTTAAGTTAATTAAATGGGGATCTCTTAGGCTTAGGGAAATTGTTGAACAGGACTTCCCTTAGTGAATGAGGAGCAGCTGCCTGGAAATATTTTCTTCCAGTCTATCTTTACTAATGGGATCCTAATAATTTTTATAGCCTTTTGGGAGACACACTCCCCCCGCCAAAACATTACTAAACATATTGTTATATGTTTACTTTGGTCATCAAGAAAAGACTAAGTTTTCTGTGGGTAAAAAATAAGGTTCCAGTAGAAGATGGTCTTGGTACAAAACTAAATTAAGATACAAAGATTTCTATATAGCTATGACATTTATAATTGCTAATCTCATGGTGTACTAAATGTACTCATGCCTTCCAAGTGTATAGATTCTAAGATGTAAAAATAGAATTATTTATGGTGATGAACTTTTTCTAGACACAGATATCTATCAGCCTTCCTGTTGTGCCCAGCTACTTGTGATAAAATGTATATGTCAAACCAACATGAGACCACTAATCAGATGATAGTTAAAAAAAGAGAGGCTTATGTGATGTTATACTAAAAGGGTAACAAATTAGGTGAGAGCTTCTTTATGTACTGGATAGAGATGATTGACTAAAACATCTGTTCTATACCAAGGTACGCATCTAAGTGTGTTACAAAAGTAATGTCATCATAATTGCCATGCTAAAATACTATGTATGGTTCTTGATTTCAAGTTTTCTCTGTATATAACTGTTTTCTGTTAACATTCCTCAGAGATACAGCTATTAAAACAACCGTAGTTCATAAGAAATAACAGCACTCTGGCTATACTTTATCCTTCACATTTTACATTCTGATACTGTAGTTTGGGGTTTTGCAAGGGGAAAAATGTAATGCAAGACACACGTTTTATAAGATTATTTACAATAGTCACCCAAAGGATGATATACAAAGAGAGTGCAGGAAATCTGTCCACATACTAAAGACCAAAGAATCCAGCTGAGGGCCTAGATCTCAGAATAATGTCCTGTATGAGTCAACTGAAGACCTTGAGCCCATAACAACGCCTCCCACGAGTCCAGCTGGAGGCCAATAGCCCATGGCAATGTCTATGCAGGCCTGTTTCATGGATCTGCACTGGGAAGGCCCAAAGGTCAGTGGTAGAAGCTAGAAAGTCTGTGCCAGCTGGATGAAGGATCTGTGCTAGCAGGCTGAGGGATCTGTATTGGAGCCAGGAAATGATACTCTAAGTAAGAACCAGAGCTCCCCTGAAAAGCACCACAGCCATCCTCAGCAATATTGAAGTCCTGAGCTCCTCTTATGATGAAGAAAGCCAAGTTTCCATCAGGAAAGCCAACACAAAGAATTTATCCAGGAGACTGATCAGTACATCATCTTCCCCTCCAGAGCAAGGAAGTGATGCTCAAAGTAAGGACCAGAGCTCCCCCAACGTGACCAAAGCCATTCTCAACGAAAACAAGGTCCTGACCTCCTTGGACAATGAGAACAGCTGAGTTCATCAGGAAAGCCAGCATGACAAGCTCCTCTGGGAGAACCAACAGTTCCTTACAGCTTCTAACAGCATCCAACAGCTTCTCAAACAACTTCTACCAGCTCCCAATAGCCTCTCTCAGCTCTCAACAGCCTCTCTTCTTCTTCTCCATTTCTGCCTCTTATGCTGCTGGCAACAATCCTCAGGTGGGCCTCCCACACCAAGCACCACACTGGTTCAATTCAGTTGGGTGTTACAAGCTGACCATCAGTTGTCGATCCACCACAGATGCCTAGATGAAATTATAATAACTGAACTCACTGCTCCCACTGTAATACTAATTGTTTCTCAAGGTGAAAAGGGTGATTCAAAGTCCCTCTTCTACATTTTATATTGGACACATTAAGACTCATTCTAATATCCTGGGACCTTTAGTGTATGGCACCAGCAGGCTGATTCACTGGTAATTTAAATTTGGCAAATGGATGTCACTCACTATCATAGTTATTCTTCTCTCATTGCTGAGACAAAATACCTGACACCCAAAGTTAAGGGAAAAAAGGTCTATTTAGTTTGTAGAGGTTTCAATTCATAATTGGCTGGCTCCAAAGCAGAGTGGCACATGGCAGAGGGGCAAGTTTGTGGTGGCAGAAGACAGCAAAAGGAACAAGGGATGGAAGTGAGTAAGAAGATGCTTTCTGTCCTTTATATTGTATGTAGGCTACCTGCCCTAGGGCAGATGTAGAACTCACTCACACCCTTAATCCCAGCATTGGATCACAAATCAATCACAAACTCTAGATGCCCACCACCATGACTGCATGAGGCTTTGGGGGACATCCAGAAACAAACCATGACACTCACATCCCATCCTTTGGACAGTTACAATATATTCATGTCTCTGTAGACACTTATTCTCACATGATTCATGCCACCTGCCATAGGGACAAAAAGGTAATACACATTCAACAGCATTGTTTATCTGCCTTTGCTGCGATGGGAATCCTGTGTACAATAATAACATGTCAGAAAGGTCTTATCCTCTATCTTGCAATTTTGACACATTAAACTTCTTACAGGCACCCCTTATAATCCTTAGGGCCAAGCCAGAGTGGTATGTGCACAACTTTCTTTAATGAGGGCATAAGCCTGGATCCAGAAGACCCACCCCTTACTTTTCACTGTAAATTTGTTCTTTCACATAATAGTAGCTGGCTGTGCATCTCAGTACCTTTCCCTGAGGGATACAGGAAGTAATCTATGTGTTGAAGCACTTGGTATGATGAACAGCAAGGTGTGTGTGCATGTGTGCAAAAGTGTCAAAACAGGATTTGACACCTTTATGTGCCATCTAACTGCTTTTGTGTATGTTTACCTGAGCATTATAGAGGGTCCAGTAGACCCACAACATTTTAGGATTTGTTTTTTAAAAGTTTCTTTTGATTTTTCTGGGAGAAGTAGCCCAATTCAGTACAGCACATGAAGAACAAGATCTGCAAGTTTGGGAGGAGGTGAAAAGTGAATCATCAGATTATTCATGCATGGGTGATGATGATCCATTATGGTAAAATACCTGCTTTCATAACAGAAGAGTGGTGTGAGTGTGTGATGATGAGGATAAGGATAACTTTGATATTGGCCATGTGAGCCAAAGTTCCTGTGACAGTGAAATGGAGCAAGAATCAACTAATACAGACACAGGGAATGCAGATCTCTTTGATTCAGATGACAAATAAAACAGCAACGGAAGTACATATTTGAATAGTTTGAAATGCTGAAAAATGGCCATGTAATCAAATCGAGTGATCCAACATTAGAACTACGTTCAAAAACATAGTGAAGGTCTTGGCAGAGGCGAAATGTATTGGACAGAATGCCAGTACTGCCATTCAGTGTTGGAAATTCTAACAGATACAATTGTAACAGCTGCAAGATGCTGTGAAATACACAAAGGATGAAATGCAAGTAAAACATTCTGTATGCATCAGTAGCCATATTCAAAAATGTATTTGTTCTGACACCTCACTAGCTGAACTGAAAGCATTCATAAGTCTGCTGTACTTAGCACAGATTTTTTTTTAATGGTGATCGCAGGAATATAAAAGACTTATGGAAAAGCTATGGGTCAAAATCTGGCATAAAAATGTATGCATTTGTAGATGTGAAGATTTATTATGCTTTTAATTTAGACATATATCTTGGAACTCAGTTATCAGCTCCTTATTTGTAGAGGACTGGGACTGGAGCTCCTTGAAGATCATTTACAACAGAGGGAAAAAGTGATTCTGTCCAGAGAAATGTATAAAAATATTGTGAATCACACTGGTAAGCTGATGGATGAACAGACAGATGCAGCATCACAAAGACCTACTATGAGAGCAGGAAAATAAAAAGGAAGTCAACTGTGCTCTACAAGAAAGTACAGGAAAATAAACATACATGCTAACAGTGTAAGCAACATGTGTATGGAACATGAAGTTGTCATATGTGAAGACTGCTTGGGTGTTGCAGGGACAGTTGAAATGAAGCTTACTTCTGGGATAGATTTTGTTTGTCTTTGCATTGTGATTCACATAGGTTTTTGTTTCTGATGTTATCTTTTAGGTTTTGTAAGCAAGTAAACAGCTGATGTGAAAATGTTGATGTCTATTCTAAGCACTTATTACATATTAGATATTTTATTTTATTGATATTTTATTTCCCTGCTAAGTGAATGTTGTACAATATAGTAGGAAGCACCTGACAAAACAGAAAGAGAAAAGAAGTGACAAGACTGCCACACAAGAAAGGAAAGCTAAGCGCATGTGCTGTCAGTGTAAGTGAGATGTGTGCATGGAATGTGCAGTTGTCACATGTGAAAACTGCTTTGGGTGTGACAGCTGAACCAAAGCTTACTTTTGTGGTAGAGAATTCTGTTTATATTTACACTGTAGTTCATGTACAATACATAATGCACAATACATAATGAGAATTTAATAGTTTATTTTATTGATACGTTATATTCCTGTTAACTACACACAGTATAATATAAGAAGAACCTCCTGACAAAACAGCAAGACCATTGGGATGTCAAGTATGGCTGCAAAAAGGCCAGGAAAGCAAAACACATGTGCTGTCAGTGTAAGTGATGCGTGTGTACGGAACGTCCTGCTATCATGTGTGCAGACTGCCTTAGGTGTGCCAATTAAAGTAAAGATTATTTTTTGTAGAGTGCTATGGGTATTTTCATTGTATTTCGTATGGGAATTTATTTCTGATGTTCTTTTTTAGACTTTGTACACCAAAAACCAGTTGACGCTGAAAATTTTGATGCTTTTTTAATAAAAACTCAGTAAATATTAAAAACTCAACATTTTATTTCTATAATATTTTCCTGTTAAGTCCTCATTGTTTAATACAATAAAATTCATAAAATTAAAACTTAAAATTCATCAGTAGAAATATTCTAAAGGACAGAAACAAAACTGGTGAGTACGGTTCCCTCCACAGGCACAATTAGATTTTGCTGCCTTTACCTTACACGTTTAAAACCCATTTGCAGAAAGTACATACACTCCATCAGAGCTTCCTTGGTAAAAGGTCAAATTGACCAGCACACTTAGGGTTCACAGCCCGTGGAAGGACATCCAAACAAGTAGGGTGGCTCAGTATACTTGCAATGGTTCATACATTGTGTCAACCTGAGAACTCAGAAGTTTAGAAGCTTAACTAAGTGACTGAGGAGGGGGCCAGGGTCCTCACTTTGCAAACATCCTGAGCTTGTGGAGGTGGGGGTCCAGGAGAAGGTGTGGGAGGACAGCCTGCATACAGTATAAGGGAGGAGCTGAGGCTTGCTTCCCCTTTTGTTCTTGTTGCTTTTGCTGTCTTCTGCCACTTTGAAGTGTTGCCCTCTGCCATGCCACTCTGCCTTGGAGCCAGAGGTTACAGACTGAAACCTCCACAGACTGTGAGCTAAATCAACCTTGTCTTCCTTAATGTGGAGCACCAGGTTATATTGTCTCAACAACCAGAGAAAAGTGACTAAGGCAGTAGTTCATAACTTGGGGACAGACAGTGGAACGCTGCGGTGGCTGCCATCCCAGAATATACAACTATGGAAACAGGAGCACTCCAAACCCATGGTAAAGTCAGCTGCCACCAGGCCCACCAGTGCAAGCCTTCTCAGGGATGACCCTGGAGGAGACACCTCAGACTGTCGACCATGCAAGCAACAAGGCTGATGCTGAGAGGCAAGTTCAAAAAATGACTCAGGAGGCTGAAAGTCTGGTGATGAGTCAGGGTCACCTGCAAACCCCAGAAGATATGTTCACTGCCATTATGGCCATCATCACCTGTACTGTAGGTAAAAGCCTAGTGTCAGGGAAAGACTATCGGGCTTATGTGCCTAATCCTCCTTTATTATGACTATTTACATGGACTGATTCCCCCCCCTGGGATTTATCACGATCAATTAGATTAGGTTCCAGGACCCTTTACGGCCCCTAGATTTGTAGATTCTAATCTTACTCGGAATTACACATCACACTTTTTATATCCACCCTTATGCATTGAGCATAAGTCCTTACAATCTAATTATTGCCTACAGTTGGCTGGTCCATTATAAAGAACAATCAATGTTTTGAGGAATGAAATCTATTAACTTTTCAGGAGTACGTGATGTTCCTCCATGTGCACAATATACATCTTGGGGAGATGCATATGATTCTGCCCCTCCACCTCCTGCATAGGCAATAAAGGGAGAAAAATATACATAGGTCAGTTTGAGTTCATAGCTTGGGGCCCTTGTTGGAGATTAGAAGAGATAACAATTACTCAGCCTCACACAGGGCCCATTGGCATTATTATTTTTTTTCCCATTGGCATTATTATACCAATTATTATAGAAGAAACATCTCTGTCATGTATACTATCAGTGAGGGAAAATTTACATGACATGAGTCTGGCTTCAGCCCCTCATCACCCCAGGCCATCATTAATGGCAAACCTGGACCCCTTCAGAGGACATTTTGGAAACTGACCCTTTCCTATTATGTTGGTGAAAAATGGAAATTTTATTGATAATAAATTTACTGATTTACAAATTTACTGATAATGCCTCCATTATCCAAATTTGGAAAAACAAAATCACAGTTTTCCACATGTACATACATACAATCCTTATGTTTTCTTATATGGGACTAGTAAATGGAATCTTATTCCATTTACATGGAGAGAATGTATGTTGAAACATTATGCATCAACTAACACCTTAGTAAACAAGACTTCACTAGTCTTGGGGCGTATGCCTGGGGTCTGGATGTCCATGAACCTTATGGAACCATGGGCTGATACTCCTGCTATTTACCTGCTGCAATCACTGATTGATCACCTTGTGCACTGAACAAAAGAGATGTTAGGACTGATTATTACAGAAATTGTCTCTACAGTTGTTGTATCTTTTGTAGCTGTCGTTCATTCTAGATAGACTGCTCACTTTGTAGATAACTGGACCAGAATGGCAGACAAGGACTGGAATATACAACATTCTATTGATGCAAAATTACAGTGACATATCAGCACTTTAGAGACCCCTGTTATGTGAATGGGAGATCAAATAAAGTCTGCAGTTGCAACAGGGCCTCCGGTGTCATTTTAATATTACTTGTTATTGTATAACTCCCTTTATGTATAACTGATCTACTAGTCCTTGGGAACATATAAAAGCACATACAGGGTACTGTGCATACTAATGTAAGTACTGATTTAGAGGCATTGCAAAAAGAGATATTATCTAAGTCTTAGGAGACTCAAATTTTGATAAACACATTCAAGATTTTGATAAATTTGCTGATACTCTTCATCAGCTTAATCCATGGAACTACCTTAAAACTCATTTTAGATTTTATACCGGCTTGATTAAGTTCATGTGTTTCTGTCTCATGTTTTTACTGTTAGTCTGCCGCAAGGGAACCCAAACCAGACAACACCTAGACACTATTCAACCTCAAGTCGTGCTGTTTCAACTTCTGCAAATACAAAAAACAAAAAGGAAGAACTGCTGGGGACCAGGCTATGTGATAGATTACAGGAGGCAGGACTATGTGACTTAAGCCCCCTGGAGTACCGAGTTCGGTGTGACCTTGCCTCGGGAACAGGGAGGTATGTGGGAGGCTGCGTGCACACTGGCTGTGGGTGGCATGCTGATAACCCAGCACTCCTGAAGCAAGATAGTGTCTACTGAGGACAGTTGTCAAAACACAGGCATCTGGGTACAGAGAAAATCTGGTTCCTCATTAACTTATTTCTTACCTAAACATTTTCTACAATTCCTGTTCCACGAAAAGTGTACTACCCATCTCCCTGTGCATCTTGCTTGCTAATAAAAGCAGGTCAACCATGACATTGCTGCACTATTTTACTACAGACAAGTTCCTCCTGCTCCTCCCCCCCTTGTACCTTAAACTTTGTCTTTTGTCTTCCTTTATTCCCTGCCATTCTCCTTTCGGGTATCTGGGGATCTGATCAGCCCCCAGCAACTGAGGTAGTTCATGATCCTTCTTTTGGCTCTTCTCTGACTCCAACTTCCTTATGCCCTTCCCTTACAGACTTCTGGGCTTTCACAAAAATCTACCGTGCGGATTCAAGAGTTACCAAGGTCACTTAGCACATTATAGAACAAAAACTACCAGGCTCAAGGTTTTCATAAAACCTGTAAATAAAATCTTCAACACTTGGTAACATAAAGATATATGATTTAGGTTAATATATATGTTTCTGTGTGTATCTCTTGGGTTCACGTGGTTTGAAAATAGTGAATTTAGGTCAGTTAGTCAAAAAAAGTAAGACGTCTTTAAAATACTAGCATATTTTGCTTAAGTTATTAGTCAGTCAGGATAATATTTGTCTTTGTCATAAAAAGATACAATGTCCACTTGAGACAAGGGAAGTAGGGCATGAGTAAAACTGGCTGGGAAAGGAGATGGGACAAAATCCCAAACGCATGCGCAGGACAGTTCTTAAAGCCCTGCACGTGCGCTTCTCCTGAGAACACAAGCAGGTTTATGAGAGGACGGCCTATACTTGATATCAGCCTGAGGAGTGGATGATACAAAAGGACAGAACACAGTGAGTTTTTAAAAAAATTTTTTTTTATTTTAAAGACAGAAAAGAAAAAAAACAATGAAAACGATACGGAATTTCAAAACAAGGCGATAGGAAAATAACAATGGTGATTATAGTGCATATTGTGATCTTCAGAGTAGTTGCTCAGATTATAAGATATAAGCATGCAAAATTGATCAAACAGTATAAACACTAGCTGTTCCTTTCAGTGAACTAATGGAAATTAGTAGTACAATTATATTAGCTATCTTGTGTATATATACATATCCTTTTTTCCCTTCCTTCTTTTCTCCTTTTCTCCATCCCAGTTGTTTCCTTTCCAGCAGTTTCTTTCTATTGTACCTTTTGGATCTTATTTACTCTTTCAGTTTCTTACACTAGGGAGGCAATCGATGTTTACACATGCAGGTCTGATTTATTTTACTTATGAGTATTGTCTCTACTTGCATCCATTTATCTATAAAAGCCTTAAGTTTTTCTTTATAGCTGAGTAGTATCCATTGTATAAAAATACCACATCTTTTTTATCCATTCCTCACTTGGTGGACATTTGGGTGGTTTCCAAAATGTAGCTGTTACATATTGTGGTGCTATAAACATGGGTGTGCGGCATCCCACAAAGCTCTCCATGTTCCCAAGGAAAAAGGGAGAGACGATTTAGAAATAAAGACAAGAGATGAAAGCTGAGGTCAGATGGACCCCTCTGTCCTGGATGGGAGAAAAATGAACTGCTCAGGAACTGTAGAGTGTTTATTATACACTCAGGAGGATGATGTCAATTTCAACCTTTCTGCCTAGCAACCATTTTGCAAGCCGGAACAGCTTGTTTACACGGTTGGAGGAGCTCCCTGTGTTCTTGGGCTGCCTTTGTCTTAGCCCCGCACCTGTGATTGATTTCCAGCTTCAGCGGCTCCCTACATGGGTACACATACATCGCTGTGGTATGATGTTTTCAGTTCTTCTGGAAAAATACCCTGAAGGGGAATAACTGGGTCGAATGGGACCTCTAATCCCAGTTTTTTGAGGAATCTCCATACTGATTACCACAGTGGTTGCCCCAATCTACTCTCCCACCAGAGATGGAGCAGGGTTCCTTTCCCCCTCCAGCCCCTCCAGCATTTGTTATTGGTTGATTTTTTTTATGATAGTTGTTCTTTCTGGAGTGAGATGGAGTCTCAGTGTTGTTTTAATTTTTGTTTCTTGAATGACCAATGATGTTGAACATGTTTTCATATATTTATTTGTCATTTGTATTTCTTCATCTGAGAAGTGTGTATTCATCTCAGATGCCACATTGAGTTTTTGTCACTTATTCTGTAGGGTATGGTGACCCACCCTCAGGCTGTAGGGTGTGTTTCTTTTCCTACTTTTACTTGGACCAAACTTGCTCTGCATAGCCTGTTGTTTTTTCCAATTTGAATAAAACTTTTGTACTGTTTGCACTTGTCTTGAGCAATCCTTTGTTCAGGACACAAAGAACCTAGAAACCAGGATGCCAGCACCCCAAAACTGGGTAACATATTGTTTCTATATTTCAAATGCAAAAACTTTCTGGTTTTTTTTCCTATGATTAAAATTTACAATAGTTTAAAACTAAGTTAACTAAGTTAGTCTTATATCTTAGTTCTCATAAATAATCTAAGCTAATTGTTCAGATGATTAGTAAACATAAATGGGATTAAGTCTTATGCATCTGAATCTTTAGCCACTGATACCATTTGTACCAGGCTCAAGGTTCCATAAACACCAAGAATGAAGTCATGAACCAAAGGAGGGAGTTAGGAGAGCTGTTTTTAATTGGAAATAAGGGGAAGGAGAAAAGCTCCCAAATTTTCAGGAGGGGTCCCAAATGGGGTGGCCACATACCCCACCCCCACCTTCCCGAGCCAACTATAGATAAATAGCATGGGAATTGCTCAAGAGTTTAATGACTTGGTCATAGGTGACTTTCTGGATTTAAAATGACCAATTGGGACTCAGGTTTTTAACCAAGTTCTTTAGCATCTGGGTTTACAGGAAACTGCAATCTTAGGGAAAAAAATGGTTAATTTGAACTATAATTTCCTTGAAATTCAGAAAAATTAGGAGAGAGTGGCTTTACTTTCCTTTACAGAGAGTGGGCTGCATTTTAAACTGCCTGAGTTTGTCCAAAGTCCTAGTTGACTCTCTATTCTTAATTTTATCTATAGACCTGTTCATCCCACTCTATCTCAGAGCCTACTCCTAGCTAGCTGCCTTACTCATAAAATAACTAAAATTATTTTCTGGACTATGAATGCCTCTGGACTAAATCTGAGGGTCCCAGATGAGACAGGAAGTTAGGGTGTGGCTAAATCTTGCTGGGAAAGGGGGCACGACAAGATTCCAGAACACATGCACAGAATAGCT
>NW_004955413.1:21980499-22007225 GCF_000276665.1 Chinchilla lanigera
ACAAGTTAAAAAGTTTTCTATATTGAAAGCAATAAGCTTTTGTTAAGATATTAAAATGTTCTTTGTTGTACTTACAGAAGCTAAACTAAAACAAAGGTTTTTTGTTTTTACCAGGACAGTTTCTTGTTTTTTTCTTTCATTCTTCCCTCCTTCTTTTCTTGTTTCCTTTATTTCTTTTTCTTTTTTTCTTGTTTGAGACAGGGCCTTGCTGTGCAGTTCACACTTACCTTGAATTCACTATGTATCTCAGGCTGGCTTCAACTCAGTGTGCTCCACCTGCCTCTGCCTCCTAAATGCTGATTATAGGTGTGCACCACAATGCCTGGCATGCTGTTAGGTTTCTTATTACTTTAAAATATGAGTTTTAAGAGTTAAGGTTTATTTAAATGCTTGCTTTTAGTAAATCTTTTCAGCAATCAGTTTATAACTGGTTAAATAAACAACTGTTATCTTTTTTAGGTATATACACACATACATGTGTATATGTTATATTTCTAGGACTATATATGTATACATATGAGGATAAAATATGCTGCCAGTATGAGCTTTGTCTAATGTTAATAACAATGTTGTCTTTTACATCTGACACAAAAACAGAAATTTCAATGTAATTTTAGTGAGATACTAAAAATGTAACGGTCTTGTGGTCTTGGCATGATAAGATCAAAATTATTACTCTAACATGCTACTCTAGAATATCATTTATTCAGTTAGCATATGAGCAAGGCAGCTAGCTCAGGGAAGAGCCTGAGCTAGTGGGGCACTCAGCCATATTACTGTGAATTAAAATAAGAATAGATAGTAAACTAAAACTTTGACCAGGAATAAACAATCCTCAGGCAATGTGGAATGTAGCCCCTCCCTTGTCAGTAGGTTACCACCAAGTTCTTGAGTTTTGAGGAATTTAAAAATGCAGTGAACTTTTTCCAGTTCATTCCATAGAATGGAATGCAGCCACCCCCTCATCAGGAGAGCCATTCCTTGCTAAATTCTTGAGCTCTATGGAAGTTATAACTAGTTTTCTCTCTAAGATCCCAGCTTACTGTGAACACCATGTAAAATAACTGGACTAGAGAACAAGAGTTTCATTTTTTTTAACTTCACAGAGACACTCATGATAGGTGTCCACTAAATAATCAAGTAATTTCTGTGCCCTGTCTACCTATAAGTGATTCTAAATTAAGGGGCCATGTGGCAACCCAGTCAGGACCCCTGCTGAAGTTCAGGAGAGTTTCTCTTCCTTATTTCCAATTAAACTTTCTTAACCTCTTTCTTTTCTTCCTGACTTCATTCTTTGGGAGAAAGACTATATTTGCTCTTATTATTTTGATTTTATGTTTCCTGTAAAAACTTATAACTGCTATCTGTTACACAGATATTTTTGATTCTACAAGAATGCAACTTCTAACAAACAATCTAAGCAGTATGTGTAGGCCATCACCTACTTTATATGTTAACGTGCCCTGATGTCCAAAATAGGTTATAATGATTTAGATTAATACCTTCTGCTTCCACTTCAAGACCCTATAACTGACATTCTGGATATTCTGTTTTAGAACTCAAGAAACTGGAGACACTACAAGAGAAGCAGGAGGATTTTATTTGTTTTAAGTGTACACTGACTCAGCCAGATTTGTGTCTAAACAGGCTGAGCATCGAACAAAGGAAGAAGCTCCCGTTTTCTACATTTGGTTGAGGGGGCTGGCATAAAACTGGAAGAGTGTGCAAGTGAAGTTCAAAAAGCAGTTACTTACTCAGGGACAATTTAACAACTTAGCCTTGCAAGAAGACAAATTCCAGGAGGTCACAAGACTCATTACAGGAACACAGTTGTCAACCTTATCAACATCAGAGCAGAGATCAGCCTTGAAAGGAAGCAGACTCCTGAGGAATCAGGACATCACAGGACTCTGCCTACAGAATATAATTTGTTAACCTTATCTGTAACAGAGAAATGGCCACCAGTGATTGGGGGGAGAGGGGTGAGGAGAACTGCTCAGACTGGGAAGAGAGAAAACCTTTTTTTCTCTAAGTCCCACTTTAATTCAACAACTGAGGCCTACAGACCAGAGTTAAAAAAGATAAAAGGGGTAAGAGGACAACTAACAAACAGTTTTAGCCTTTGCCCTCTAAAGTCAGCCAGTATCTAGGACATGACAGGAACCCTCAGAAAAGGCTCTGCAAACTCAGAGAGTTACCAAACCTCCTGAGCAGGGGTTGTTGGCCCCCTGAGGGCAGGAGTCAACCAATGAACAGTCTATAAAAAGGAGAGCCTCTAACAAGGGAATGATTTCCCATGCTTCCAGCGGAAGCCATATGGTCAAGCAAGATTGTGACCCATTCTAGCAGATAATACCCTGATAGAGAAAAAATGAGAGGAGCTAAGGGATACCTCACACAGCCCAAAAGCAACCCCTGAAAAACTTGAACTGACACACACACACACACACACACACACACACATAGATGTATACATATATATATATATATATATATAATATATATAATTTCTTACTTTGACTTAGTCTTACACACCCAGCAAGAAAGTATAACTGAGACAAGAAGATGAGGTTTGTCTAATAATAGGTGGGAAAGCAGGTATGATGAAATCTCCAGACATGTGCACAGAACCATTCCCATAGCCCTCCATGTGGGCTTCTCATGAGAACTTGAGCAGAATTTTGATAGGATTACCAAGACATGACACTGGCATGGAAAATATAAAAGAGGGACCATCGTCATTAAGCATTTGCTACTGTAGTGTGGGTTATTGTGTCTCTTCATGGTAGCCCAAACTACACTGTAGGGTATATTTTGGTTTTCTCCCTTTTTTCCTACTTTTACTTGGCCCAAACTCTGAAAGGAGATTCCAGCTCCCCAAAGCCTGGTAACATACTCCCAAAGTAAAGTAATTAGTAGAAATATAAACAGAGCTAAACTAGATACAAAGAATCTTCAAACAATACATCAGTTGTTAACAGTATCTAGCTACACCTGTAACTTTTTAACCTACAGCCATAAAAAATCTAAACTCTCAGCCCCACTACCTTTTCCAAAAGGTGTCCTTCAACCCGCACTAGTGCATTGTCATTATATTACTTTGGTGTATGTTAAAGTATCCCTTGGGTAAAAATTTGGCTTTTTTTTTTTTTTTTTACAAAGGTCTGCTTATAAGATAAAAATGACAATATTATCTACCTAATAGACATTAGTGCTTTTACAGTGAAAACTAACACTTTGTTCAGGTTTATATGTTTGTTATCTAGAGCCAGTTGTCACAAAGAACTTTAAATCTACAAAGTAGACGCCAATTCCAGTAATGAGTTTGAATGGTCCATTGTTTACATAAAATAAGGATATTTAATTTTTCTTAACTATTATTATAAACTAAAAGTTAGATTTCTTATTAACAAAACATGAAGAAGTCTATATACTTTTAATTTCTACCTATTGTATTTGAGTAAATACCTCTGGGCAGAGAGTGGTTAATATAATTTGACCCCTTTTTGTTTTTTAACATGTTTATAAGGTTTCTATCTTTCAGACTTCTCCAACTCCTACTCAAGCTAATGATCACCTATGCTATTGTTAAAACAAAATGTTGTGAATGTATTCTAGATAACTCAGATAATGTTTCTTTAGTCCTCAATGATTTACAACAAAATCCAGTAGTTTCCAATGATTCATGTCCAGTTGCAACTTGGACTTGCTGCACAACCTTATTAAGAGTTTGTTGCCAAATTTAGATTTTAGTCATCAGCCTAAAAATATAGATAACACAACACTAACAATCAGCAAACTAAAGGGGCCCCTAATGACATTTCCAGCAGTTATGAAAATGACCTCATCATCCCTTGTGTAATGGTCAATACATTGTGTCAACTTGAGAAGTTGAGAAGTTTATTGTTTTTGTTTTTTGGTTTTTCTCTGGTACCGGGAACCGAACTCACGACCTTGCGCTTGCCAGGCAGGCGCTTTTGCCGCTGAGCTAAATCCCCAGCCCCTGAGAAGTTTAATTAAGCAACTCAGCAGGGATCCAGGGTCCTTACTTGATAAATATCTTCATCCTGTACAAGAGGAGGGTATGGAGATTGTGTGAGGGTTACACATGCCCCCTTGGGGGAAATAGCCTGCTTACAATATAAGGGAAAAAAGAGACTTGGTCACCTCCTTTTTGCTCTTACTACTTTTGCTGTCTCCTGCCACCTTAAACTGTTGCCCTGTGCCATACCACCTTGCCTTGGAGCCAGCTGATCATAGACTAAAACCTCCACAAACAGTGAGCTAAATAAACTTTTCCTCCCTTAATTTGGGGTGTTGAGTATTTTGTCTCAACAGCAATAAAAAAATAACCAAGACAGAACTTGGTATCAGGAGTGGGGTTGTTGCTAGGACAGTACCTGACCATGTGGTTCAAGAGCCATTGGAAACTTTGTGTGTTTGAAAGATTCAGAGATGTCACCTAAAAGAGTAGAGCTAAAACACCTTAGGCTGTTCTGAATGGGAGATTCTAGTCGGAGCTCAGAGGACCAGAGGCTGATAGAAATCCTAGGTAAACACCAAATCCAGGAGGTTTCTGCTGGGAAAAAGGACTGCACTGGTTGTTGGACTGCTGATGATGTGTATTATGGCTTGGCAGAAAGCTTGTCTGCATTTTGCTCATGTCCAAAGACTTTGTCTGAGACTGAGATTGAGGTTGGTGGACTGATTAATCTGGCAGAAAAAAATTCAAGGCAGTCAAATGTTGAGGGTGTGGCATGGCTACTGTTGGAGGTTTTTAGCCAGATTTCTGTTAAAAATCAAGAACATAAAGTCCAGCAAGATGATTTAAAACATGAGTTTGGCCAGTTAAAAAGCTCCAGTAAAGCTATGGACTGCAAAGATAGAGCTGAGGAGATCTCGATTGCTAAGAAGAAACAAAAATGAAATAAAAAAGATGGCCTAAGGGCATCACAAAAAGCAGCAAGTCTCCACCCTTTGCAGCCTCAAAATTGCTAAAGTAAAAGACTTTGCCCTGAGAAGAAAGCTGCAGAGCACCATGTCCCAGCATGACAGCAGCTGCACGAGGTTCCAGAATGGTGGCAGGATAGAAAATTTGTTCCTGAAAATTGGATTCAGAGTGCCTAGCGATCCAGGCACTTGATCCCTACAGCCAAGAGAGAAAAAAGCCTGGATACTGCTCCAGGGGGCAGCAGACCTTGGCATCATCCACATGGTGGTGGCTTTAGGTTCATGCAAAATGCAAGCATTATGGGGTTAAAAAAGGCTTTCACTTCAATTTCAGCAGGTCTGGGAGGCCAGGCAGTGTGCCCATGAGAGGGCAGTGTATAAAGCAATAAATAAAAAACCAAAGGTGCAGTAAAGACCCCAAAAGTTTAAAAAAGCCAAAAAAGTAGATCATATGAAAAAAGCTCCAAGGAGGGACAAAGTGGTCCTCAGAGAGAAACTGTGGGAGCTATAACCCCCTAACGTACCACAGGGGTAGAGTCATGCAAGCTCTTGGGAGATCACAACTTGCCACAGATTGCTTCAAATGCTAGATATAAAACTACAAGACTTAATGTTTACCCTGCTGGATTTTAGACTTGCTCTGCTCCCAATTTTTTATATCCCCCTGTTTATAACTTTTAAAATAAAAATGTGTGTCTTGTGCCACTTTTAAATGTTAAAAGTATTTAACTTTGCTTTCATTTGCACTGGGGCTTGCAGGTAAGAGTTGCTTCACATCTCAGAGGAGATTTGGGACTTAGACTTTTCAGCAAGACTAAAACTGTCAAGGCTCTGGCAGCTCTTGCAGACAGACTAGATGCCTTTTAGATAAGGAGATGTGCATGAGTCTTTGGGGGTCCAGGGACAAAATGTTATGGTTCTAATATAATATAATGTTGATAGACTTAATATTGGTTCTTAAAGATTATTAAACCTGTATTAAAATGTTCAAATTATAAAATATTAAAAATAAGCATGTCTTTATATCTAAAAACTGGTTTAATATCAATTTGGGAAGTTTAAAAGTTTAATTAAGCAACTCAGCAGGGATCCAGGGTCCTTACTTTATAAACATCCTCATCCTGTACAAGAGGAGGGCATGAATTGTATAAATACTACACCCCCCCCCGTGGGGGGTAGCTTGCTTACAATATTAAAAAAAAAAAAAAACAGGCTTGTTCTCCCCCTTTTCTGCTCTTGCTGCCTTTGCTGTCTCCTGCCACCTTAAACAGTTGCCCCTGTGTCATGCTACTCTGCCTTAGAGCCAGCTGATTATACACTGAAACCTCCACAAGCTGTGAGCTAAATAAACCTTTGCTCCCTTAATTTGGGATGTCGGATATTTTACCTCAACAACAACAAAAAATAACGAAGACATCTTGCAAATGACTTTGCTGGTTTGTAGGGAGGAAAAGGTAGTGGCTGCCTAATGGCAATAAAAGGGTTAGCATTTGTCTTTGTCACTTTTCTCTCATTGCTGAGACAAAACACTTGATACCCAAGACTAAGGAAGGAAAGATTTATTTAGCTGTGGAGGTTTCAGTCCATACTCGGCTGGCTCCAAGGTAGGGTGGCACATGGCAGAGGACAACCGTTCATAACGGTAGAAGATAGCAAAAGAAGCAAGAGCAAAAGAGGGGAGCAGTGGCAAGCAGCCTCTTTCCCTCCCTTACATTGTATTCAAAGTACCCACCCCAGGGCAGGTGTAGCACTCACAACCATAATTCCAACATTGGACCATGAATCAATCATAAACTCTAAACGCCCGCCCCATGAATGCATGAGGCTTTGGGGGGACACCCAGACACAAACTATAACAGCATCCTTGGCAGATGAGTTCTGGATAAAGCCCTCTGACCACAGAGAACATTGGTTGAAGTCTTGCAGGTGTGCACCACTGGGCCCAGCAGACTTCCAGCTTTGCTTCTGCTCTCCCACCTCCCTGTGCATCTACTGGAGAGAAGAAAAACTGAAAGTAAAAAGCCTGGTCATTCCTCAGCAAGCCTGACTTCCTGGAAGACACATGCTTTCCTGCGCCTGCAGCCGTCAGCCAGAACCAAGCTTCAGAGTCCCTTTCAGTTGCTGTTACCAGGGCCCCCTGGTTTTCCCCCTGGACAGAAGCCCAGACTGCCCAGATGCTCCAGCCGCAGTCGCTGAGGAGTCTGCCACTCACAGCCACTGTCCAGACACCACAGCCTCCCAGAGGTGAGGACAGAGGCGAGAGTCGGTCTTCTCTCCCTCAGGACCAGGAGAAGGAGAGACAGCAGGTAGGGGAGGGAGGGCTGCTGCTGGGCCCCAGTAGGTTGAAGCACCCAAGGGTTGGCGCAGGTGCCTGGCTCAGGAAAAAGAACTGTCTCCAGGGAAATAGAGGGTTCCTATTCCAGGCACTTGGGCACTCTGAGCTTGGGAAGGGGCTCTGTCCTGCTCCTTCTGCAGGAAGCCTGGCAGGAACATTGCCCTTTCCCATGCCTCTCTCAGGAGAAGTTCCTTTGCTTCCAAACCAGTCAGACTGCTTTCCTTTCCAGAAAACTTGTTCTGTCCTCTCAGAAACTGTGAAGATACAGAGACTGTACCAGTTTTCCTGGTTATTTCCTAGAAACAAAGAACTTTCAGCAGCGGGTTAAGTTTCTAGACATTGCAGAACTGGCAAGCAATAGAGAGAGGCTTTGAATCCACTTCACCGTGCTCTGTCTAGGCTAACAAGAAGGGCTGTTTCCCTTCCCACGCTGGCACCTGGCCGGTCTGAACATGGACAGCAGCAGAGATGCCCCTCTGAATGGTGCCACAACAGAGACAGCTCCGGTCAGCCAAGACGGTCGTAGCTCCTGTGCATCCAGTTCCCAGCCAGGTAAAGCAGAATGTAGTGATGCTTTTGCATTGGTAGGAGAAAAGGTGGAAGGTAAATTGTCCCAGAGGTAAAAAGCAAAATATGAGATTGAGTTGGGGGTGTAGGTGAGTGGTAGACCAGTAGCCTGGCACGCACATGGCCCAGGTGCTATCTCACATATCAGTCACACACAAAAAAACAACTGGACACCTGAAGATGTGTCCCTCATATTTGAGCATTTCCTGCGATTCCAAGATGTGAGTCTGCCTCCTCCATCTGTTGTTGCTTTCTTCTCTTGCTGAGCTCTGCCTGTGGGGTGTTGCAGACTCATGACTTGGAGTGAGTTATGCTGCTATTGTTAGTCTTTCCCAAAGGCTCTCAATCAGCCCATGGCTGTAACTGCTTCCTACAGTGACAGCTCCCAAGTTTAATCCCCAGAAGAATGGAACTCATCTACCCAGTGCCTACTCTATATCACTTAACCTACCTTACACAGAGCTCTACCACAGCCGGGGTCACACATAACCTGCCTTAGACCCTGGCCCCTCCCACCCCAGTATAGGGATCTTCGCTGTGACCACTGGGTCCCAGAACTTGAAGTCATCCTGAATCTCCTACTCACACCCCACATCCACTAGGGAAATCTGTGGGTTCCTGTACTTCCTTGTCACTCCGGTCACCTGGTCCAAGCTGCCACCTGGCTTGCTCCAATGACTCCCATATCCCTAACTTGTCTTCTTGCTTGATCACTTGCAATTTTGAAACAATAAGAATGATACATACTGATCTCTGTTCCCAATTTCTAGGACAGAGCTTCTGACACCCTTGCAAACAGGGATCCTAGGAGATTGTTTTGTTCTAATAGTTGATCCTTGAGCCCAGTTTCCAAAACAGAATTCCTAGGATATGTGTAATTCTCAGCATGACAGGAACATGTGACACAGAGTTCTTCGACTCTTGGAATTTACTGGGAGGTGGGAGCATCTTTTATTCCTAGGAGGCAGCTCTGTGGTGGGCTCCTGGATGGGGTGGTCACCAGAAAGACCAAAGAATAATTAGAAGGTTGGAACTGTCACCTCCACCTGATGGCCTCGTTCTCTGGGAAGTGGAGAGGGACCGAAGGTTAATGATTAACTAATCAAGTTGATATGCAGCCTCTGTAAAGATCCCTGAGTTCTGGGATTTGGAGAGCTTCCAGGGAGCTCGCTTAGCACAAGGACGTTCCTGCTGGGTGGAACGCAAGGGTGCCTTGTGCCCTGTGTACCCCTCCATTTGCCTGTGCACCTGTTTCCTTCCTCATTTCCCTCATAGCAAACGAGTATACCTAAGCTGAGTGTTCCTCTTCCTCTGTGTCCCGTTGTGGTGAATTAACTGATAAGGGGGTGATACGGATCCCAATTTATGGGCTGTTCATCAGACATCCCAGAGGTCTAGATTTGCTATTGGCATCCACGATGTTACAGTCCTAAGGGACTCCACTCTGAGCCTGCGGGGTCGGATGCTATCTCCAAGTAGACTGTGTCAGAACTGAGTTGTTACAGGAAACTCAGTTGATGTCTCTTAGACAGCTGTTCGTCAGTGGGGAGAAAGCCTTACCCACACTTGATCACAGAAATAGAAGGTGTGGTCAGTACACATGGTGATTACTTCAATTTTTAAAAATTATTAAGTAAAAGACACAATGCCATGAATCTTCTCAAAACAGTCTCCTTCTCTTCCAATGCACTTATCCTGTAATTCTGGTCACTTTCTGAAGCAGGTCTGGAAGTCTTCTGTGAGTGTCTTCAGTTGAGCTTCTCAACACTTCAGTGTACTGATTTGATTCTGAAATTTACTTTTCATCATTTCATTTTCACTTTGGAGAAGAGCCATAAGTTATACTGTGCCAGGTGTAGTGACTCAAACAGATGAGGATATATGGTAATGTCAGTATTCAACAGAAGTTGCCATATCAGCAACTGGTGATCAAAACGTATGGGGAATACCTAAATAACAGAAAATTATTACAGTAAAAGACACATTGATATTAATATCCTGAAAAATAGTCAAAATACTTCCCAATGCTTCACACACACTTCTGCCATCTTTCCCAGCCATGTTTCTTTTACAGTAATAAGATTTTAAAAATTTAAACACTCACCACAATTTCAGGCAGCAGTGGCATGGTGCACCATCTTCACAGTAAGGAATGGAAATGTTTCTTGAATATCCAGACTATTTTTCAGCCAGAATGATCAGTTTTAAAGTAGGACAGGGCCACTGCTGGCCCGCCTGGAGCCTGTGTTAGTTCAATTCCTGTGCCTATCAGCACAGTGCCACACACTGGGGAAGTTTTAAAGAAAAGAGAGCTTATCTGGAGTCATAGTTCTTGAGTTCCAAGAAGGGACTATCCCAAGATGCCTTTATTACCAGCACAGTCCCAAGATGACACAAACCACCACACGGCGAGAGGCAGGGAGCACATCTGTCTAGATCTCCTCATCTCTCTCATAAAGCAGTCAAGACTCAATCATGGAGCCCCATCCCAATGATATTATCAAACCCTAACCACCTCCCAATGGCCTCAGCTCTCAGGGACACATCGTTTCAGTGTTCACCTTCTCAATACCTCGCAATGGAGACTATACTCCAGCATGAGTTTTAGAGGAGACAAACCACATTCAAGCCCTGGCAATGCCAAGGGACATGTCAGAAAACACCCCTCTCCTGAAAGTGGACACAGCACTGTGGACTCATACTCTGCAAGGGATGAGATCTTTGTATAACTGATCAATCAATCAGTCGGTCAATCAAAGCGTCTTTTCTCTAGGTAGACCCAGTGCCTCCTCCATCACTGACTGCAGGTCTCAATGCTAGGCAAGTAGACCCTGGGATGGATTTCAGGCCCCCTATGGATGTTCAGATAGTGCTCTGCAGCTCTCAAAAAGTAAAGAAAATCCTTGCATCTTCACTCTCCAACCACTCCACTCGAGTTCAGGTCTACCAGGTCTTTCCAACATCCCTGGGGTGTTTGGTTTTATTGCCCACACCCAGTAATTCTCCACTTCTCATTGGGAACCAGTGGCTGCCCTGTAACTTGACTCAGTTCTGACACTGTCTGGGGATAGCTAGGTCCGCAAGACTCTCCCACTGTAGACGCCAGTCACTAGGCCACAATCCCTGGACTTGTGACAACATAACTATGAATGGATGGTTCCACAGCCTTCTCCTGAGGTTCCATAATTGCAAGAATGGCTCTCACAACCCTAGGAAACACCTTATTTTGGTTCATTAGAGCTTCCATGCTCTCTCTGGCAGTGGTGCTATCTAGGTACAGCCATGTTTCAGTGACTCTGACACTCTCCTGGCCTGGTCTTGTTAGATTTTCATGGAGGGTTCATTACATAGGTATGATTGACATAGTCCTCAGCCACTAGTGATTAAGGCACTCTTCAGCCGATCTCAGTCCTTGGAAGTGAGGGGTGGAGTTAAAATTCCTATGCTCCAATCAGGGTTGATTAATCCAATAAGCCCTCTCCCCTTACTATCCTTACAGCCTTTATACAAGTCACTTTCTTTGGGTGGTTGTGGAAAGAATTTATTATGAATAACAAGAAAATCTTTTCACCTTTAGTGATTCTATCACTTAAGATGGGTTTATGAGCTCTATACCAAGAATACATAAGAGGACCAAACAGAATTTTTTTCAAAAGTCCTGATAAATTTAAAGAAATTATGCTTTTATTTTTTGTTCTGGAATTGGGTGATGCTTCCTTCCATTAAATGGAACAAGTATTCCAATGAGCTGAGAGCAGGAGTTTGGCTATACAGATAGGGAAGGGCTGAAGAAAGCAGAAACAGAGCAGAGAGAGCAATGGGTCACTTCCCAGTCACTCTCCTTGGAAGGCAGGATGACAGGAAAATAACCAGTTAACATATGGTTACTTCTGGTGACCTTCTGGGTAAGGATTAAGGCAACAGGATCTTTACTATTAAGCTGAATAAAATTTGTCTGTGTGGGAACTGGCTGTTCTCTGCTTTCTCCTTCCCTCTTTCTCTTTCTCCCTCCCTCCCTCCTTCCTCCAAAATCAGGAGACAGTTTAAATTTAATTGGAAACTTTAGTATGAGTGACTCCATCTTGGCTTTTAATCTGGTGTGTTGGAGCCAAGTGTAGGAGCTTAGCCCAAAACCATGGCCTTCTATGACTTTTACTTAACATTACAAATCACAAAATCAGAAATAATATAATTTGTACAATCTACTGGTGTACAATGTTATGTGAAAAGAACATTTAATCATTAAAGTCAATTTATTCACAATAGCCAATGTCTTGACACAACCCAAACTCGCTGATAGAGGAATCTCGAATATAACCCATTTGAAATGTATTTATTAAATGTTACACATCAATAATTTTAAAGCCACTAATACCCACAACAACACAAGTGAATTTTGAAGACATTATCTGGAGGTAAAAAGGCCAAGCCAATGACTGCATTTATATGGAGTTTGAGAATAAGCAAATTAATCAAAGATTACAGAAGTCGGGAGTCCTGCTTGCCCGGGGTAGGGTAAGTGTTACTAGCAGGGTGGAGGTAAATCCCCATCTGCGCAGTGATTTTTGTGTATAGAGCTCTTCCCCCATATTTCCACTTTTGCTTTTGTGATTTCAGTTTCCTATGGTGAACTTTGTCCCAAAAATATTAAATGGAAATTTGAAATTTCCATTTCAAAAAGTTTGAAATTGAGCACTGTTGTGAGTAGTCTGATATCTTCTGTGAATCAGTTCTGTCCCACCTGGAACATGAATCAGCCTTCACCCAGCGTTTCCACACTGTGTGTACTACCCACCCATTAGTAATGCAATATGACAATATATATCCTTGGTCTCAGCCTCCCTTGGGGATCCTGAAGTTGAGACTCTTATATCTACTTCTCATTTGCTCTCAGCTCAAAATAACCCTCATACCAAAGTGGCATATTTAGGGGTCGCATATTCTGTTACCCTGCAATATGGGTGTTAAAATTTATTGAGGTGAAACCTTCATTTACTATATATGAGCTATACCTCAACATGAAATTTTAAAACAACAGTTTGCAAATACTTAGTGCATTATGTGTTTCACTGTGACTTCTACATTATCTCAAATCTCTGCATTTGGACTTCATAAGATTTTATGACATGTACAGTAACTGTTTTCCATGTTTTCAACTAGAAAACCATGTGGTTCCTGGAGACGTGGACGTGAAGCTTGAGAGGCAGCCAGACAGCCAAGTTTGGTAAGAGTGCAAGGCCAGGGTTGGTTGGGAAAGGGAAAGCCAGAAATTTGTCCTTAACAAAAGGGCTGCAGACATTCTCACGAATTAGGAATAAATGGGCTCCAATAGCATTCACTGTGAACAGGTCTTGTCTTCTCATTGTTTTTTTATAATTGTTATGCACATGAACATAGGTTCTCTGGAGGAGGGGATACTCCACGAGGCTTAATAAATATTTTAAAGAGCAAGTCAAGTTTTAGTCATTTCCATGGCATTGTGTATATAGGACTCCTAGGATATAAACAGCCCAATCACGCCCAACCCCTCACACCAAAACCAAAGAAAGGAGGAATCCCTTTCAGCTCACATACCACCAAAGAAGCTCTTTAGCATCTACAAATGAACAAATTTAAGGCCAAGAGTCCATTAACCAGCAGATGGCCCACTAGCAGCAACCAGCAGCAAGAGATTGCTAACATGATGAATTAGTGAACTACCCGTGCATTATGTTTCAGAACTACATTATGGTCTTATCTTAAGCAAGGAGACATGGCTGCCTAATACAGGGGTTCCCAGGGCACAGGTGTCCCCACTTGAGATATTTGGTTTGATTTTTTTTTTCTTTTTTTTTCTTTTTTTTTGTCTTTTTGAGACAGGGTCTCATTATGCAGTTCAGGCTGGCCTTGAGCTCACTTTGTAGCCCAGGCTGATCTTGAACTCACAACCGTCCTCCTGCTTCAGCTTCCCAAGTTCTGCGATTACAGGCGTGGGCCACCATGCTCAGCAACTATTTGATTTAATTAAGAAACCCATAAAGCCAAGTTTCTCTTAGCTAGGAACCATCTCAAAATAGAGTTTTAGAGCAAATGCACAGGGGCATATTTGGTGCTTGAAGCGACACTGCTCCTTGCTCTTTCTCTCTGTTCTTACTTACCTGGAGGCTACAGAGGGATCAGGCTGGGCCAGACTGTGACCTCTGTACCATTCAGGGCTCCTCACAAAGCCAACTTCCTTGCCTTCACACTGCCCCTGTCTCCTGCAGCCCCAGGGACCTTCTGCTCTGTGGACTGATTTACATCTGCTCTTGAACTGATAATTGGGCTTGTATTTATTAATTTATTGAACTAAAGGATTTTCATGGTAGTTGATTTTTAACCTTTTTCAATGAGGAATTGTGTATTGGTATGTATATGGCGAGAAAAACAGATTTATTAAAAGATAAATATATTTATATATCTATATATGCTCAGCAGTCAGTACCTCCTGTTCTACATTTGTGACACAACTCAGTGCAGATCATGCGCTATATACTTTGGCCCAACTATTTTTTTTGTTTGTTTTTTTGAGACAGGGTCTCATTATGCAGTTCAGGCTGGTCTTGAACTCACTTTGTAGCCCAGCCTGGCCTCAAACTTGCAAAGATCCTCCTGCCTCAGCCTCCCAAGTGCTAGGATTACAGGCATGTGTCACCACACCCAGCTAGACCCAACTATTTATGTGGCATTTACATTGTTTTAGGTGTCATGAGCAATCTAGACATGATTTCTATGCGAGAATGTTCATCGATTATAAGCAGAACTATGCCAGTTTTTGTAAAGGACTAAAGACATGACTGTCCTTCACTGAGGACCCTGATATCAGCAGCACAGGAGAGGAGCAGCAGAATACACTGGACACTGTGAGGCTGTTCCTCTGTCAAAGCTCCATCGTGTCCTTCCGGGTGTTTCACCTTTCACCTTTGGGTCCCTCCACTGACAGGTAAAGATGGTGACTCAGATCCCCTCCAGGCCCCTTCAAACTCTGCTTTCCTGCTATAGGCTGGGACATCTGTGTGTCACCAGTGTCTGCCACTCGCCCTATAGGAAACAAGTGTCACTTGGCAGTAGAATGTGCCCTAAAGAAGCAGCTTTGGTCTTCCCGACACTGCTATGCTGTGAAGGCCAAGCCTCACTGGGTTGGCAGAGACCCCTTCACACGCCATCCTGAGAAATGCTAGGGGAAAGCAGGGAGGGGCCCTGAGTTCCAAGCTCCTACTATGAAGGAACAACCCCATCTGTTGTGCCACAGGAAGGTGGCCAAGTGCCCAGGAAAATCCAGAACGTGAGTCAGATTTCATCTCGACTTGCAATGTGCAACTCTTCAGAGAAAGGAAGGCACAGCCCAGGGAGCCAAAGCCCAGGTCATCCAGTGGAAGGTTTTATACAATCTGGCCCCATCCTCCCCTGACTCACCTCTACTTGTAGGAACACCAGCCCCTGCTCAACACCTGGCTCATCTTCCTTCTGTGTTTCCCAGTTGTCTCTCCCCATGGGTCCCATGTTCCTTTCCCCAGCTAGGCTCTTTCTCTTGTGCATGATCTTATCATTTCCTCACTGTTCTCCTCCTCAGTGGTGCTCTTGTTCCTCTGGGACAAATCATCCCTTGGGACGAATCTGTCTGACCCTTGTCTTTGGACAGAATTGAGGTTCCTCACATGGTCCTGTTCACATGCCACTGTCATTACACCTTTCTCTATTTGAGGAACCAGAAGCTTCCTGAGAAGGTTGAACTTCTTAGTGACATTCTAGGGATTTTCATGGGACATTGTAGCGGAGTTCAGGTGGGGTTCGAAGTTGGTGTTAACAAAACAGCCAGAAGCCATATGGGCCAGTGGAAGAGTTGGGCTTTTCCACCTGAGAGGCTGAAACCAAATCCTTATTTCTCTCATTCCTACAGGGAGGAGGATGACATGCCCCTGGGTGCAGGCTTGGGACTACAAGATGAGGGAGAGCTGTCTGCTGAAGAAATAAAATTTCTGGAAGAGTTTCCCACATGGAAACAGAAGCAAGAAGTGGTCATTGCAAAGCTCCGTGCCCTTGCAGATGACACCGATACAACCCCCAAAAATTCACCAAGACCAGCGTGGTGGCTAACTCCATCACTGTCGTCTCTGGAGTCTTGAGCCTGTTGGGTTTAGCCCTGGTTCCTGTAACAGCAGGAGGAAGCCTGATCCTTACAAGTGCTGGCCAAGGCATAGGGTTAACAGCTGCCGTCATTAATATTGTGACAGACTCGTTGGAAAACTCTCACACTGAAAACACCCGCACTCAGTCCAGCCACCTAGTGCCCCCTAGTGACAAGACACTCCAAGAGAACACTGGAGGACAGACGGGGTCTTATGTCAGAGCTTCTGGCGAGGTTTTGTACAAGTCTGGGAGCGCTTTTGAGGTTATCAGGAATCATATTCGTGCCTAAAGCCCACCCACACCTGGTTCCTGCAGCCAAACATCTTCGAACCACTGGCCGAGTGTCAGGTCCAGTTGGCAGACATGTGCACAAGACCTTTAAGGACACAGCCCTGGCCATGTTGCGAAAGGCTCTACTGAAGAGTGGCGCTTTGACGCTCCTGTCCCTCGGCTGGGATGTGTTCAGTCTCCATGAGAAGTTGAAGGAACTGAAGCACAAAGAAGGCACAGAGCTTGCAGAGGAGCTGAGGAGCCAGGCTTTGAAGCTGGAAGAGGAGATTTTCCAACTGAAGCAGCAGTATGAGGCGCTGCAGAAGAAGGTAGAGATGGGATTCTGGCTGTGGAGTGGGGATGATTTCACTGGGACCTGTGGGAGCCAAGGTGGACAGGAAGGAATGAGGAAATTGTATGTGTGTGTGTGTGTGTGTGTGTGTGTGTGTGATAGAATTTGCATGAATGTGCTTCAGGAGGAGGCATGCTGTGGCTTTGGATATACCACTAGTGTTAGGACACCTCGAGAACAAGTGCTCCTGTCCTGGTTGGGCCTGGTGGCACCTTCTGTTTTATCTCATGGTTCCTAAAGGCCCACTTGCTTGGAAGAAGCACTTTCTTCCTTTGGAAAAGAGGTCCCCTGGCCTTAGCCAGTGTTCTGACCTGAACCATGGTCCCTCTCCTGCTCAGGAGTCAAAGCCCTAAGTCCCAAGGTGACTGTGCTCGGAGGTGGGGTCTTTGGAAGGTACTCAGGGTCTGTCTGGGTCAGAATGGTGGAGCCCTCCTCTGAGAGGACTGGTGTCCACCTATGGGGAGGAAGACACTCGAGGTCCCCCCTGCACTCCGTGTACTGCACAGAGGAGAAGCCATGTGAGGATGAGTGGGAAGCAGCCATCCAGATATCCAGAAGAAAAAAGCACAGCCCAAAAACCAACGGCCTGACACCTTGGCCTGGGTTTCTGGTCTCTAGAAGTGTAAGAAAATGAACTTCTGTTGTGGCTGCCACTTAGAGCTTTTTTGTTTATATTTTAGTTTGCTTTATCGCTGCACAAGAGGTCTAGAACAGGGAGGGTATGTGCCTAGCTAAGTGTCCTGGTCTGTTCGGGCAGCTCTAACGAGTTACCTTATGCACAGTCATTTGTGAACAACACACTTTAATTGCATAAGTTCTGGAGGCCGGAAGTCCACAGTCAGGGGTCCAGCAGCTTGCAGGTTCCGTGTGGGGAGGGTTTCCTGTCTTCTTCACAGAGGGAACGATCTTGTGGCATCCTCGCCTGGAGGAGGGGAAGACAAGCCCCGGGGTTCCTTGCATAGGGACAGTAACCCC
This sequence comes from Chinchilla lanigera, assembly GCF_000276665.1. Lineage (NCBI taxonomy): Eukaryota > Metazoa > Chordata > Mammalia > Rodentia > Chinchillidae > Chinchilla > Chinchilla lanigera. Next base: position 21,998,097 of record NW_004955413.1, read on the forward strand.
ACTCCCAGGGATCCACCCTCATGCCTGAGTCACCTCCCAAAACCCCACATCCTAAAACCATCCCATGAAGGACCAGGTTTCTACTTATGAATTTTGGGGCATCCCAAGTGTTCAGACTCAGCACCAAGTTCTCCAAGCTAAGTCATGCTCCACTCAGGGCAGCCAATCCCAGCAGCCTGACATCACGGCAGGCCTTTACCTGCCCACAGTATCAGGTCTTAAGCTTTGGGGTTTTCCCTTGAGGGGGGATTTTTCTTGTTCTAAAGTGAACCGACATAATAACTGTATTGTGTTCATTTTTTCTCCTCCAGAAATTCTTGAGAGAAGTAAGGCTTAAGAGGTCACCATGGAAGGGAGCCAAGGAGACTCACGCTCAGCTTGAATCCCGAAACAAGAAAGCAGGATCCCCTGGGAGAAGAGGCAGGGGCCTTTTCCTGTAGTCTGTGTAACTGGTGCCTGGGGACACACTCTTCTGCTTAAGCACCCAGGTTTCCACGAGCTGCATCACCCAGCTTCTCGTGGGGGTGAGGTCCATGTGTGGTCAGTACCGACCCATACACAGCAGTCCTCACTAAGCCCCGCAAGACACAAGACACAGTCCTTATTTTAATTAGTGTTCCAGAGAACAAACAGCTGCCGATGTGCTAGAACACTTTCCCCGCTCCCAGGGCTGAGTCACTGTATGAAACACTCTCTTGTTTAACCAAGGGTGCCCAGCTCAGAGCTGATGTGCATTGCCCACAGACAACACATTCTGAGGGAGCCAAGTGGAACAAAAGTGTGAAAAACAGAGAAGGTAGTGGAGGACAAAAGGTAGAAAACCTCACACGGGAAAGGGCAAGAAATACAGGATGTAGCTGGGCATGGTGGCACATGTCTATAATCTAAGCACTTAGGAGGCTGAGCCAGGAGGGTCTTTGTGAGTTCAAGACCAGCCTAGGCTATAAAGTGAGCTCAAGGCCAGCCTGAACTGCATCGCGAGACCCTGTCTCAAAAAGACAAAACAAACAAACAAACAAATAAACAAAAAACCCTGAAATACAGGATGTACACACAGTGGAGTACTACTCTGCCATAAAGAAGGGTAAACCTGAGCCATTTGTAGGGAAATGGATGATGCTCCTGAAAACCATAGCATTAAGTGAAATAAATCAGAAACACAGGCTTCAATATTGCACGACTTCTGTGTATGAGAAACCCAGAATGTAAGTAAAGAGCAAAATGAGAGTGTAGGAAACAGGGAGATAGACCTTTTTGTTTGTTTGTTTGTCTTTTTTCTGGTACTGGGAATCGAACTCACGATCTTGCGCTTGCCAGGCAGGCGCTGCGCCGCTGAGCTAAATCCCCAGCCCCTCAGGGAGATAGACCTTTTGCAAATGGGAAGGGAGTCAAGAGATGGAGTAAGGGGGAGGGGAATAAAAGGAATGCAGATGTGTTAAGTACATGTGATTATTCCCTAAGATGGGGTAAACAGTTCGTGCTGCAAACGTGTCCCAGTAGAAACTAAAGAGAAAGGTGTGGGAAAGAGGCCTGGTGTGCGTGCATGTGTGTGTGTGTGTGTGTGTGTGTGTGTGTGTGTGTGTATGTGTGTGAGAGAGAGAGAAAGAGAGAGAGAGAGAGAGAGAAAGGGAGAGAAAAAACAAAACTGGGAGAAGAGAGCCCATGAAGGAAAGCGAGAAAAAGATGTGTGGGATTTTTTGAGGCAGGGTCTCACTATGTAACCCAGACTAATCTCGAACTCACAGCAGTCCCCCGCCTCAGTCTCCCGGGTGCTGGGATTACAGGCATGCTCCACCTCACCCAGTTTAGGAGTACCGTATTTTCAAATCCCAGTGAGGGTCAGAGGAGTCTCATTTACTTTATAGTTGAAGCTGAGAGACAGGATAAACAGAACAGCTATTTCTTTTTTCCCACAGCAGCAAAAGACAAGCCATAGACATGCCAGTGACACTTCGGCACAGTGTGGTACAAACAGCATGGCCCTGGGCAGAAGGAAGTGGCACCGTTGTGAGGCAGGGTGACCAACCTGGAGGACCAGGCACAGGGCTCCTCCTGTCCTTTGTTGTTTCTGGGAGGACTACATGCTCCTAAAGCAGGAGAGGAAACACTGCGGGCATAGTGCCTTAGGAAAGCCAGCGCTCGGCAACCTGCTCATAATCGGCAGCAGGGAGCTAGCAACGAAGGAGAGATGGTTACAGGTGTTTTGGTTTTTGCATTGCTGGGATGGAACTCAGGGCCTCAAATGCTAGGCAAGACTCAGTCCCTTGCTACACTCCCAGCTCTTTGGGAGACAGTTAATAAAAAGTCCAAAGTGAGCCGGGCATAGTAGTACACGCCTCTAATCCCAGCACTGAGGGAGGCTGAGGCAGGCGGATGGTAAGTCCAAATCCTTCCTGGACAGCTCAGACTCTGTCCAATAAAAAAAAAAGTGTTCTTGTCCTTGCCAGGAGGTAGCTGGCTGCCTAAGTATCCTCAGGGCCACTTTTCATTCTGAGATTTAAGAACCATCCTGAAGATTCTGACAGGAACCTTGGGTGTACTGTGTGGTCACAGTGACTCAGAGGCACAGCCTGCTCCCTTGATTCACAGAAACAACCATTCAGCCCTCTTTCTCCGCATGACAGGACATGGTCACAGAGGCACCAAGGCCTCTCGCGTGGTGCCCCCTGGAGGAGAGTTACAATGCAACCAACGCATGGCGGGCAGCAGCTCCCTGCTGTCTCCAGCCTGCAGCCTGTGCCCTGACAGCAGGGCCTCGGCTGTGCGTGTGGAAATTCAGAGGACGTGTTTTGTTTTCTGCAGACTTCCCAGATAATGCTGGTTTAGTCTGGGAACCAGGGCAAAGTGCCTCCTGCTCAGCCGCTCATCCTCCTGGAGCACGACCAGGGGACATGGTACATCTGATCAAAGTTGCAGTGAAACTTTCACCAGGTTTTGGGGTACTGGAGTCTCCTTCTGGAGGTGGTTTCTAGGTTCTTTCTGTCCTGAACAAAGAATTAGTCAAGACAAGCAAAAATAGTAGCAAAGTTCTATGGAACTTTGTGGCCAAAACTCAAAGCATTCTTTTCTTTTTGAATCACCCATTTCTCATGAGATAGGAGATTAGGGCGAGGCAAAGTTGGCTGGGGAAGTAGGCGTGGCTTGTTAATTACAAGATTCTGGACACAAGTGCAGAGCAGCACCCAAAGCCCTGTGCAAGGACTGCTCATGAAAATGAGGCTTTCAATAGGATGGCCTCAACTTGATCTCAACCTAAGCCGTGGGATCCTGGATGTAGCAGTTCTGGCAGGTTTCCTCAAGATCTGGACATTTAAGGACAGACATGCCACAAGGAGCACACTATAGTGAGTTCCCTCATTCGCAGCCTGCCCAGTACTTCCACAGTTCTTATACATTCCCATCCAAAATGTAGCAGGATTCCTTTTTTTTTTTTCCAGTACTGGGAATCGAACTCATGACCTTGCACTTGCCAGGCAGGTGCTGTGTTGCTGAGCTAAATCCCCAGCCCCTTGTAGCAGGATTCCTTCGGGCTGAAGCCCCACCAACATTTGTTATTATTTGATTTCTTGATAAGGGCCATTCTTTTGGGAATAAGATGGAATCTCAGTGTTGTTTTAATTTGCATTTCTCTAATACCTGAAGATGCCAAACAGTTTTTCATATATTTATTGGCCAGTTCTTTTTTTGCGAAGTGTCCTTTTCAACTGCTTAGTTTTGATTGGGTCCTTTATTTTGGAGGGGTTATTTTTTCATTCTTTATATGTTCTAGATATTAGTCCTCTGAAGAGAAGCTGGCTAAAAATTTTCCTGTTCTGTAAGTTGTCTCTTAGGTCTGTTGGTTGTTCTCTTTGCTGTGAAGAAGCTTTTAAATTTGTTACAATTGTATTTGTTGATTTTTGGTGCTACTTCTTGTAATTTGGGTTTCTTTCAGAAAATCCTTGCCTATGTCTATGTTTTTGAGAGTTTTACCTACCTTATTTTATGTTTTTTTTTCTTTTTTTGTTTTTTTTTTTTGTCTTTTTGAGGCAGGGTCTCACTATGCAGTTTAAGCTGGCCCTGAGCTCACTTTGTAGCTCAGGCTGGTCTTGAACTCATAATGATCATCCTGCCTCAACCTCCTGAGTGCTGGGATTACAGGCATGCACCACCTCGCCCAGCACCTACTTTATTTTAAAGAGATTAAGTGTTTCACATTGAGATCTTTGATCCATTTTGATTTTAGTTTAGTACATGGTGAGATATATGGGTCTAGATTCCACCTTCTGCGTATGGAGAGTCAATTTTTCCGGCACTATTTGGTAAAGAGGCTGTCTTTTCTCTAGCATATGTTTTTGGCCAAGATCAGATAGCTGACTGTGCCTGGGGTTGTTTCTGAATCCACTATTCTGTTTCGTTGATCCACATTTGTTTCTGTCCTGTACCATGCTTTTATTTTTTTATTTGTTCCGGTACCGGGGATCGAACTAACGACCTTGCGCTTGCCAGGCAGGCGCTTATGCCACTGAGCTAAACCCCCAGCCCCTTGTACCATGCTTTTAAAAAATCACTGTAACTTTGTAAGATAACTTGAAACTTGGCATTGTGATGCCTCTCGTTTTGTTCTTGTGCAAGATTGTTTCTGTTATTCTAGGTCTCTTCTCATCCCGTTGTTATGGTTTGTGTCTGTGTGTCCCCGCAAAGCTTCATGCGGTCATGGGGCAGGCTTTTAGAGTTTGATTGATTATGGGTGTGAGAGCTACACCCGCCCTGGGGTGGATAGTTTGCATTTGTAAGGGAGAGAAAGAGGCTGCTTCTGGCCATCCCTCCCTTTAGTGCTTGCTGCTTTTGCTGTGTTCTGCGGCCATGAGCTGTAGCCCTCTGCCATGTGCCACAATGCCTTGTAACCTGCCAAGTATGGACTGAAACCTCCACAAACTGTAAGCGAAATAAACCTTTTCTTCCTTAATTTTGGGCATCAGGTATTTTGTCCCAGCAATGAGAGAAGACACCTGTATAAATTTTAGAATTGTTTTCTCAAGTTCTGTGAGCAATGTTGTTGGTATTTTGATTGAGATTGCATTAAATCTGTATATCATCATTAGAAGTATGGCCATTTTGAAAATATTAGTTCTGCCTATCCAGGAACAGAGGATACCATTTCATTTTCTGATACGCTCTTCAATGTCCTTTTTCAGAGTATTATAGCTTTCATTGTAGAGGTCCTTAACTTCCTTGTTTAGGTTAATTCCTAAGTATTTAATTTTTCTTGATGTTATTGGAACGATTTTTCTAATGTCTCTCCCAGTGAGTTTGTTACTGGTGTGCAAGAATGGTATTGAGTTTTGTGTTTATTTTGCAACCTGGTTCATTACTGAATTTGGTTATTAATTAATTCTAGGAGTGTTTTGGTGGAATTTTGGGGTCTTCTACATAAAATATGTCATCTGCAAATCATGACAATTTTACTTCTTCCTTTCCTATACATGTCCATTTTATTTCTTTCTCTTGCCCCCTTCCTCTGGCTAATTCTAGAACTATATTGAATAACAGTGGTGATAATGGAAATCTTTGTCTTATTCCTGATTTTAGAGGGAAAACTCAGTTTTTTTCCATCTAATATGTTGCTCTTGGTACATTTGTCATAAATGGCTTTTATCAGATTGAGATGAAGGTCCTTCTACACATTTATCCTTGCTTCTGTTTATGTGATGTACTGCATTTATTTATTTGTGTGTGTTGAATCATCTTTGTAGTATCTGGGATAAAACTTACTTGATCATGATGTATGAACTTTTTGGTGATTCATTGTATTCTGTTTGCCAGTATCTTGTTGAGGACTTTTGTGCATATTATTATTAGACAGCTAGACCTGTAGCTTTTTTTTAGCTGGATCCTTGTCTAATTTTGGAATCAGGGCAATGCTAGCATCCAGGAATGACTTCGGTAGTACTCCTTCCCTTTCAATTTCATTAAAGAGTTTGAAGGCTATTAACATTTGCTCTTCCCTGAAGTTCTTACAGAATTCAGTGGAGAATCCACCAGGTCCTGGGCTTTTCCTAGTGGGTAGAGTTTTTATTTCTGCTTCAATTTCATTTCCTATTATTGGATTATACAAGATTTTTCAAGATTATACAAGATTATACAAGATATATTCTTTGTTCAGTTTTGATAATTTATGTTTATCTAGGAATCCATTCCTTCTTGATTCTCTAATTTATTGTAGTATGGGTTTTCAAAGTAGATACTAATAATCTTCTGGATTTAGTGGTGTCTTTTGTGATTTTGCCTTTTTATATTTAACTGCATTGATTCAGGTATTTTCTTCCTCTTTTGGTAAAATTCTCTAAGAGTTTGTTTATTTTGTTCATTCTTTCAAAGAACAAGTTCTTTGATTCATTCTCTGTATTTTTCTTAGTCCCATTTTTTAAAACTTTTATTGGTACATGTTTGTAGTACACAGTGTTTGCATTCACTGTAGGGAATTCATATATAATTACATAATGTACATAATACACTTCAATTCCTTTCTTTTTATCCTTCCCTCCACCCTATTTTATTTTTCCAGCACCAGATTTATTTATCAGGTAAGACCTTATAAATTTACCTATCATACATAGATCAAATATCAGATTAATAGGCCAAAGAACACATAAAACATGTGAGAAAATTGTATTAAGTCAAGGTACACTTTTAGATACATTGTACATGCTGAATTATAATATGTTTTATTTTTCTTTCTCTTTTTTCCTATAATGTGTCTCTTATTTCAACATATATATTATATGTAATAATATAATTATGACAGGGGGAGAGAGATGCAAAAGGAAACTTTGAAACCTTAAACTATGATACAAGAAGGAGGAGAGAAAAGTGGTACAAAGGATCTTACTGGGGAGTAGAAGGATGTCTATAGAGTTAGGTAAAGGTAGCACAAAAATCTGGCAAGAAATAGAAGATAAAAGAAAAAGAGTGAAGAAAACAAAAGAAATCATACAGAGAGTAAAAATAAGAGAAAAGTAATTAAGGGGAGAAAATTTTAAAAGGAGCACAGGGAAAAAAAATGGAGAAATAAAAGAAGAACTAGAGATTAGAGGGGAAACTGAAAGACAAAGGACAGTTACCCAAGCCCCAGGAAACTGGTAAAGAAGACAGGAAGGAAGGAAAGAAGAAAATAACCAAGACAAGACCAAAACAAGACAAAAAAACTGAAAGCAATGTTCACATTCACAAAAACCAAAAACAAGCAAAAAACCAACTGAACAGAATTTACAAAGGAAAAAGAAATTTCTCCATAATTTCAAGCTTGTGGTTATCTTCTGGGTCTAGTTTTGTGGCAGTGTCCAATTGAAGGCATGACTCTGCCCTCACTGGTAGACAAAAGTATTTAGTCAGAGCCCAGATCCAGGCTCGATAATCACCAGCAAGCTGGCAGTAGGATTAGGACAGAGTGGCAGTTCTGGGATTTTCAAATCCACGGGAATTCAGGATGAACCTGGCCTCTGGTCATTGGGGTGTGGCCTGAGTTGTTTATCTTATAACACTCTGGGTGTCCCTTGCTGGCCTGACCACAGCTCCCTATCCATGGACATCTCTTGTGGTTGTCCCTTACCCAGTCACTGTGGGAGTTTAACCCTGGATCCCTGAGATGAAGCCAACCCGAGGCTGCTCTGAGTCAGTTATCCCCTCCCTACAGTGGTGTCTGACCAAGCACTCTCTCCAGGGCATATGGCAGACACTTGGACTGAAGTTGTTTACCAGCTATGTAGCATACAGCATCCACTGGTCCATTCCGCTGGTGCATTTCTCCCTGAAGTCTTCTGCAGTCATTCACTTTCACTATGTCTCTGTAAGTTTGATCTTCCTTTCTTGAGCCACAAGCCGGAAGCCAGGGAAAAAGTGCAGATTGCCCCTTCCTTTTTCTGCATCATGTTCTGTCTCTTCAGTGTCTCTGTAGGCTCTAATTTTCCCATCAGATTCTTCCTGAGCCTCAGGGATCTATCTTCCTCCTTCTTTTCTTCCCTAAGTTGTTATTTTCCAGTGTTATGAATCTTGGAGAGGTTGATTTGTTGCTGCTTACCACTCCACCATTTTTCTAGTCTCAATTTTATTAATTTCTACTTTATAATTTCCTTCCTTGTGCTTAGCTTTGGATTTGGAGTGTTCTTGTTTTTCTAGGACCTTGAGGTACATCATCATGTTATTTATTTACGCTCTGTTTGTTTTTCTGATGTAAATGTTCATAGCTTAAACTTCCCTTTTAGGCTTGCTTTTATTTTTCCCCATAGGTTCTTTTATATTGTACTGACATTACTGTTTGATTATAGGAACTGTCCGGTTTTTTCCTTGATTTCTTCTTTGACCCATTATTTCAGAGTGTGTGTTTTAATTTTGATTTATTTGCATAATTTCTGTGATTTTTATTGCAATTGATGTTTAGTTTCACTGCATTATGTTTGTTTGTTTGTTTTTGTTTTTGTTTTTGTTTTTTTCTTCCAGTACCAGGAATTGAGCTCATGACCTTGCACTTGCCAGGCAGGCACTGTGCCGTTGAGCTAAATCCCCAGCCCCTCAGTGCACTATGATCTGATAACCTCATGGAATAGCTTTAATTCTTTTGCATTTACTAAATCATGTTTTATAGGTTAGTAAGTGGTTTATTTTCGAAAAATTTTCATGTGCTGCTGAGGATATGTCTTCTGTTGCTGTAGGGTGGAACACTCTGTAGATACCTATTAAGTCTATTTGTTTAAATGTTTAGTTTAATCTGATATTTCCTTGTTGATATATTGTCTAGTTGATCTATTTATGGGGTATTGAGGTCTTCTGTGTATTGATGTTTATGTGATATTTTATGTCCAATAGTGTTTATTTTACAAAGTTGAGTATGCTATTTTTCTGCGCATACCTGTTTATAATTGTTATCTCTTCCTTTTGAATTGCTCCCTCGAGTGATATTCAGTGACCTTCTTTGCCCCTTCTGATTATCTTTTTTTTTCTTTTTTTTATTTTAAAGATAAAAGGAGGGAAACATTAACAGACATACAACATTTTACATCATATCACAAGCACAATACAGAAAATACAGAGTTACAAACAAAGTGGTAGAGAATTAACAATGGTGGTTGTATTACATATTGATATCTTCAAAGT